>NC_090652.1:183222033-183522033 GCF_040937935.1 Hyperolius riggenbachi
CTGCCAGCAACATTAACCCCTATATGAATTGCAACAACCACCCCTATATAACATGCAACAAGCACCCCTATGTGCAGTGCAAGAATCACTCTGTATGGAACACTTCAATAACCTTATATACCGGTATAATGCAAACAACCAGCCCTGTATTGCCCTAGATGCAACAGCCATCCCAATGTATGGTAGAATGCAAAAATCATCCCCATATGGCTGCTGCAGACTACCAGTATCTGTTCCACACTGGAGTAATTCTTGCATTTTGTGATTGTTGCAATAACCTCCATATACAATGCAACAACCACCCCCATATTAGATGCAACAATCACCCCAATGTAAAATGCAAGAATCACCCCATATGTAATGCTGCAATAACCCCCATAGTAGATGCAAGAACCATCCCTATATGAAATGTAACAATCACCCCTGTATGGAACACTGGTATAACCTCCATGTAAAAATGCAACAATCGCCCTATAAAAAAAAAAAAAAGCAACAATCACCCCTGTATGCAACTACCCTATACATGGTATGGTACTTAATTGCAACACAGTAGGGGTTGTGTATATGATAACATGTCCATGTGGTTTGAAGTACATTGGCAAGACAGGTAGGCGTCTAAAAAAAACACATAGGAGAGCATGTGGCTAATATTAAGAGTGCTGAGGAGGATAGCCCCCTGGGGACACATTTTGCTATTTTTCATAATAGTGACCCTAGTTTGATGAGATTTAACCACTTGAGGACCTAGGGCTTTCTACCCCTTAAGGACCAGCCACTTTTTTTCCATTCAGACCACTGCAGCTTTCACGGTTTATTGCTCGCTCATACAACCTACCACCTAAATGAATTTTGGCTCCTTTTCTTGTCACTAATAAAGCTTTCTTTTGGTGCTATTTGATTGCTCCTGCAATTTTTACTTTTTATTATATTCATCAAAAAAGACATGAATTTTGGCAAAAAAATGATTTTTTTAACTTTCTGTGCTGACATTTTTCAAATAAAGTAAAATTTCTGTATACATGCAGCGCGAAAAATGTGGACAAACATGTTTTGGATTTAAAAAAAACCCATTCAGTGTATATTTATTGGTTTGGGTAAAAGTTATAGCGTTTACAAACTACGGTGCAAAAAGTGAATTTTCCCATTTTCAAGCATCTATGACTTTTCTGACCCCCTGTCATGTTTCATGAGGGGCTAGAATTCCAGGATAGTATAAATACTCCCCAAATGACCCCATTTTGGAAAGAAGACATCCCAAAGTATTCACTGAGAGGCATAATGAGTTCATAGAAGATATTATTTTTTGTCACAAGTAAGCGGAAAATGACACTTTGTGACAAAAAAAAAAAAAAAGAAAAAAGTTTCCATTTCTTCTAACTTGCGACAAAAAAAAAATGAAATCTGCCACGGACTCACCATGCCCCTCTCTGAATACCTTGAAGGGTCTACTTTCCAAAATGGGTCATTTGTGGGGTGTGTTTACTGTCCTGACATTTTGGGGGGTGCTAAATTGTAAGCACTCTTGTAAAGCCTAAAGGTGCTCATTGGACTTTGGACCCCTTAGCGCAGTTAGGCTGCAAAAAAGTGCCACACATGTGGTATTGCCATACTCAGGAGAAGTAGTATAATGTGTTTTGGGGTGTATTTTTACACATACCCATGCTGGGTGGGAGAAATATCTCTGTAAATGACAATTTTTTATTTTTTTTTTACACACAATTGTCCATTTACAGAGATCTTTCTCCAACTCAGCATGGGTATGTGTAAAAATACACCCCAAAACACATTATACTACTTCTCCTAAGTACGGCGATACCACATGTGTGGCACTTTTTTGCACCCTAACTGCACTAAAGGGCCCAAAGTCCAATGAGTACCTTTAGGATTTCACAGGTCATTTTGAGAAATTTCGTTTCAAGACTACTCCTCACGGTTTAGGGCCCCTAAAATGCCAGGGCAGTATAGGAACCCCACAAATGACCCCATTTTAGAAAGAAGACACCCCAAGGTATTCCGTTAGGAGTATGGTGAGTTCATAGAAGATTTTATTTTTTGTCACAAGTTAGCGGAAAATGACACTTTGTGAAAAAACACAATTAAAATCAATTTCCGCTAACTTGTGACAAAAAATAAAATCTTTTATGAACTCACTATACTACTAACGGAATACCTTGGGGTGTCTTCTTTCTAAAATGGGGTCATTTGTGGGGTTCCTATACTGCCCTGGCATTTTAGGGGCCCTAAACCGTGAGGAGTAGTCTTGAAACGAAATTTCTCAAAATGACCTGTGAAATCCTAAAGGTACTCATTGGACTTTGGACCCTTTAGCGCAGTTAGGGTGCAAAAAAGTGCCACACATGTGATATCGCCGTACTCGGGAGAAGTAGTACAATGTTTTTTGGGGTGTATTTTTACACATACCCATGCTGGGTGGGAGAAATACCTCTGTAAATGGACAATTGTGTGTAAAAAAAATCAAAAGATTGTCATTTACAGAGGTATTTCTCCCACCCAGCATGGGTATGTGTAAAAATACACCCCAAAACACATTATACTACTTCTCCCGAGTACGGCGATACCACATGTGTGGCACTTTTTTGCACCCTAACTGCACTAAGGGGCCCAAAGTCCAATGAGTACCTTTAGGATTTCACAGGTCATTTTTGTTTCAAGACTACTCCTCACGGTTTAGGGCCCCTAAAATGCCAGGGCAGTATAGGAACCCCACTAATGACCCCATTTTAGAAAGAAGACACCCCAAGGTATTCCGTTAGTAGTACGGTGAGTTCATAGAAGATTTTATTTTTTGTCACAAGTTAGTGAAAAATGACACTTAGTGAAAAAAAACCAATAAAAATCAATTTCCGCTAACTTTTGACAAAAAATAAAATCTTCTATGAACTCGTCATACACCTAACAGAATACCTTGGGGTGTCTTTTTTTCTAAAATGGGGTCACTTGTGGGGTTCCTATACCGCCCTGGCATTTTACGGGCCCAAAACCGTGAGTAGTCTGGAAACCAAATGTCTCAAAATGACTGTTCAGGGGTATAAGCATCTGCAAATTTTGATGACAGGTGGTCTATGAGGGGGCGAATTTTGTGGAACCGGTCATAAGCAGGGCGGCTTTTTAGATGACAGGTTGTATTGGGCCTGATCTGATGGATAGGAGTGCTAGGGGGGTGACAGGAGGTGATTGATGGGTGTCTCTGGGGGTGGTTAGAGGGGAAAATAGATGCAATCAATGCACTGGGGAGGTGATCGGAAGGGGGTCTGAGGGGGATCTGAGGGTTTGGCCGAGTGATCAGGAGCCCACACGGGGCAAATTAGGGCCTGATCTGATGGGTAGGTGTGCTAGGGGGTGACAGGAGGTGATTGAGCAGTTGGCTGATGGTGTAATGGTTAAGGGCTCTGCCTCTGACACAGGAGACCTGGGTTCGAATCTCGGCTCTGCCTGTTCAGTAAGCCAGCACTAATTCAGTAGGAGACCTTTGGCAAGTCTCCCTTACACTGCTACTGCCAATAGAGCGCGCCCTAGTGGCTGCTGCTCTGCTCTGGCGCTTTGAGTCCGCAAGGAGAAAAGCGCAATATAAATGTTATTTGTCTTGTCTTGTCTTGTCTCAAGGTGTGATTAGAGGGGGGAATAGATGCAAGCAATGCACTGGCGAGGTGATCAGGGCTGGGGTCTGAGGGCATTCTGAGGGTGTGGGCGGGTGATTGAGTGCCCTAAGGGCAGATAGGGGTCTAATCTGATAGGTAGCAGTGACAGGGGGCGATTGATGGGTAATTAGTGGGTGTTTAGGGTAGAGAACAGATGTAAACACTGCACTTGGGAGGTGATCGGACGTCGGATCTGCGGACGATCTATTGGTGTGGGTGGGTGATCATATTGCCCGCAAGGGGCAGGTTTAGGGGCTGATTGATGGGTGGCAGTGACAGCGGGTGATTGATGGGTGGCAGTGACAGCGGGTGATTGATGGGTGGCAGTGACAGGGGGTGATTGATGGGTGGCAGTGACAGGGGGTGATTGATGGGTGATTGATAGGTGATTGACAGGTAATCAGTGGGTTATTACAGGGGAGAACAGATGTAAATATTGCACTGGCGAATTGATAAGGGGGGGGGTCTGAGGGCAATCTGAGCGTGTAGGCGGGTGATTGGGTGCCCGCAAGGGGCAGATTAGGGTCTGATCTGATGGGTAACAGTGACAGGTGGTGATAGGGGGTGATTGATGGGTAATTAGTGGATGTTTAGAGGAGAGAATAGATGGAAACACTGCGCTTGGGTGGTGATCTGATGTCGGATCTGCGGGCGATCTATTGGTGTGGGTGGGTGATCAGTTTGCCCGCAAGGGGCAGGTTAGGGGCTGATTGATGGGTGGCAGTGACAGGGGGTTATTGATGGGTGGCAGTGACAGGGGGTGATTGATGGGTGATTGATGGGTGATTGACAGGTGATTGACAGGTGATCAGTGGGTTATTACAGGGAAGGACAGATGTAAATAATGCCCTGGCGAATTGATAAGGGGGGGTCTGAGGGCAATCTGAGCGTGTAGGCGGGTGATTGGGTGCCCGCAAAGGGGCAGATCAGGGTCTGATCTGATGGGTAACAGTGACAGGTGGTGATAGGGGGTGATTGATGGGTAATTAGTCGGTGTTTAGAGGAGAGAATAGATGTAAATGCTGCGCTTGGGTGGTGATCTGATGTCGGATCTGCGGGCGATCTATTGGTGTGGGTGGGTGATCAGATTGCCCGCAAGGGGCAGGTTAGGGGCTGATTGATGGGTGGCAGTGACAGGGGGTGATTGATGGGTGATAGGTGATTGACAGGTGATCAGTGGGTTATTACAGGGAAGGACAGATGTTATTAATGCACTGGCGAATTGATAAGGGGGGGGGGTCTGAGGGCAATCTGAGTGTGTGGGCGGGTGATTGGGTGCCCGCAAAGGGGCAGATCAGGGTCTGATCTGATGGGTAACAGTGACAGGTGGTGATAGGGGGTGATTGATGGGTAATTAGTGGGTGTTTAGAGAAGATAACAGATGTAAACAATACATTTGGGAGGTAATCTGACGGCGGGTTTGCGGGCGATCTAATGGTGTGGGTGGGTGATCAGATTGCCCGCAAGGGGCAGGTTAGGGGCTGATTGATGGGTGGCAGTGACAGGGGGTGATTGATGGGTGATAGGTGATTGGCAGGTGATTGACAGGTGATCAGTGGGTTATTACAGGGAAGAACAGATGTAATTAATGCACTGGTGAATTGATAAGGGGGGGTCAGAGGGCAATCTGAGCGTGTGGACGGGTGATTGGGTGCCCGCAAGGGGCAGATTAGGGTCTGATCTGATAGGTAAAAGTGACAGGTGGTGATGGGGGGTGATTGATGGGTAATTAGTGGGTGTTTAGAGGAGAGAATAGATGTAAACAATGGATTTGGGAGGTGATCTGATGTCGGATCTGCGGGCGATCTATTGGTGTGGGGGGGGTGATCAGATTGCCCGCAAGGGGCAGGTTAGGGGCTGATTGATGGGTGGCAGTGACATGGGGTGATTGATGGGTGATTGACAGGTGATTGACAGGTGATCAGGGGGATAGATGCATACAGTACATGGGGGGGGTCTGGGGAGAATCTGAGGGGTGGGGGGGTGATCAGGAGGGAGCAGGGGGCAGGGGGGGATTAAAAAAAATAGCGTTGACAGATAGTGACAGGGAGTGATTGATGGGTGATTAGGGGGTTATTGGGTGCAAACAGGGGTCTGGGGGGTGGGCAGGGGGGGGTCTGATGGGTGCTGTGGGCGATCTGGGGCAGGGGGGGGGAAATCAGTGTGCTTGGTGCAGACTAGGGTGGCTGCAACCTGCCCTGGTGGTCCCTCGGACACTGGGACCACCAGGGCAGGAGGCAGCCTGTATAATACACTTTGTAAACATTACAAAGTGTATTATACACTTTGTATGCGGCGATCGTCGGGTTAACATCCCGCCGGCGCTTCCGTATGGCCGGCGGGATGTTGCGGCGGGTGAGCGGCGCCAGGCGGAGGCGGAGGATCGCGTCACTGATGACGCGATCGCTCCGCCCATGCCCCTACAAGGACCGTCGCCATTTGTCTATACGCCGGTCCTTGCGGGGTGCACTTCCCGGCCGCCAATTGTATATACGGCGGTCGGGAAGTGGTTAAGGGGATCATTAAGCCCAAACAGAGCCCATGGGGAGGTGATTATGATAGATTATTATATCAGGTAGAGAGCAGGTGTATCTACAACCTGGGAACTTCATACCCAGGGGGACTAAACACAGACTTCAATTTGGCGGTGTTTCTGCCAGATTGATTTTGTAATTATATGGAGTATAATATCCTGTCTTGCTGGATGTCATCTGGCCACATGTGCATTAATAAACTTCGGCAACTGCGCAGAAGCAAGGAAGTGGCATTCAAGTCTGTCATCCAGGAGGACAAAAAACACCCTAAACGGGGAACTGAGGGCCGCCAAAAAGAACGACGCGGTAAAACTGGAACAGAACCTGTCCACAAGGGACACACGGACTGTCTGGAAGGGGCTTAAGTCTGAGACGAACTACAAGCCCCCACCCCAGCATGTTGCAGGCAGGCAGGCAGGCAGGTTCTCAAATCTACAATAGAACTCACTGAGGTTCTCGGCGAGCTCGGTGCTGGGAGTTGCTGCATGTAAATGTGTTCAAATGTGACCAATTACTGTATCTGTACCCTTATTTTGTCTTGCTGTACTTGTATTGTATGTCCTGTTCTTTCTCACACTGCCCTGTACTTGCCAAACCCAATTCCGGGCACAGCCCAGTCGTGCTTGGTGAAATAAATGATTCTGATTAGTCCACTATATTAGTGATGGAAAGAACATTGTTGAATATAAGTACATAATAGGTTGTGCAATCTTTACTTTGCAATTTTTACTTTGATTTAGTTTTGAAACAGTTGTGATGTAACTACATGGAGTAGATAGGCGTAATGTAGGAATGGTGGTTGTGAGTGACAATAACTGCTGATTTCTATGGCCTACTAGTCAAGTATGTAGGCAAAAAGGGATATGATGGAAATTGAGTGTGTATGAGGTATTGTATGCAATCGGTGCACTCAACGTGGCTGAAAATCGATTTGTAACAATATGATATCAAACTGGGAGGCACTGTCTGTAAAGTACAAGGATCGATGAATGTACAACATTGAAGGTGAGCATGCCTCTAAATATATAGTTGAAATGATGTGACACTCTGAAACAGATGAAAGTCAGTGAACAAATCTGAATTGCCTCTCCTGAGTGTAAGCCTTCCTCCAATGGGAAGATACTATGACCATAAAAGGGCTATGCAACACCCCCTCTCTTAGATCCACAGCAGATGCATTGAGGAAGCCCACGTGATTTTGGGGGCGTAACGCGTATGCAGGTGTGGCCATATGCCGCTGGAGTGAGAGCGCGGAAGCCTGGCGTCCTCTTGCCGCACATGAATGCTAAAATCTGGCCGTCCAGAAAAGTTTTTCCCCGACATTTTCAATACCAGGAAGTAATGGCAGTGTAAGCCACGGGACTTACGCGAATACAAGCCGGATGGGACTTTGATGTGAGAAGGGGACTTAGCTAAGAAGAGGTGGTGAGTGCTGCTAAGCAGCGTTGAATATTGCGAACATTTGCATGAGTTTACAAGCAACTGAAATCGCTGTGTTGGTACATCGAATACAATAGTGTGCATGGAAGCATTGAAAAGGGACAGTTCAAATATAGATTGAAGTTACCTCAATATACACTGCATAACGGTGGTTCCCTGGCAGTGCTGGTTACTAGAGGATATGTCATCTTATGAGGAACTGTGGTTTCAATAGTCATGCTGTTCAGCAAGTATACCTCAGTTTTTTGGCCAAGGACAGTGTTTGTATGTGTGTGCGCTGAGTGGATGTGAGGAGCGCTCCAATTCACATTGGCATTGTTTTTAGGGGGGAGGGAGTTGGTATGGGAATTTCCATGTGTTTTGATACTTAAATAAAGTGATATGCATTGTGAGAAGTTGGTTCCCTAATTTTTGGTCTATTGAATATTGGCACTTTATTTTTCCCCCAATTGGGGTAAATGCTTGTTGGAATAACCAGTTCACCGGATTTTGTCTAAAATGTTACCCTATACATGGTACTGCCCTATACCTGTGTGGGGAGACTGACTTATAACAGGGAGCTCATTAGGCTATGATGACCAGTACAGCTGGCACATGTGGTTATGTGGAGGGGGCTGGCCAATACTGGGGGCACATCTTGGCTGTACAAGGGGGGGGGGGGGGTATCTAATACTAGGCATGCTTTTGTACATGAACAAAATGGTGGCAGCTTATGGTAGTCTTCCCCAATTATGCCAGTATTTTATCTTTTTTTGTTGTTGTTGTTTTTTGTTTTTAATGGATATCCGTAATCTTGCACCAAAGTGAAAACTCAGGTCTTACGAAGCTGCTTTCAAGCTCAAGGTTGTGACAAGGGCAGAAGAGAGCAATAACAGTATCGCAAGTAGGAATTTTGGAGTTGATGACAAACAAGTGAGGTAGTGGCGGAAAATGAAGACTGAATTGACACAGATTCCTAAAGCTAAAAAAGCTCTGTGTTGTCCAACGACTCCTTATAAGGCTCTAGGAGTGAATTGCACAAATGGGTTCTAGAGTGTCTGCAAAATGGCTACTGTGTAACACGCATGGGATTCCGGTTATGTGCCCTACAAGGCATTTAAAACTTTGCTGCGTCAGCAGGAAGGTGTACCCGCTTCATGAATCGGTTTGGCCTATGTTTGTGACAAAGAACCAATATTTCGCAGAAGTTGCCGCAAGACCTTACAGAAAAAAGGACGTCTTTCCATTCATTCATTATCAAACAGAGGAGGCTTTATAATTATGACCTGGGAGACATAGGGAACGTGGCTGAAACAGCCATGACTTTTGATCTTCCAAGCACTAGAACTGTGGCAAGTTTAGGAGAAAAAAATATTTTTTGAAAACCACAGGAAATGAAAAAAAAAATAATTTCACATTTGTCCTGTCATGTTTGGCTAATGGAACCAAGCTGCAGCCTGTCATCATTTTTAAAAGAAAGACCTTGCCGAAAAATGTCTAATTCCCACCACAAATCACTGTGCACACACAAATTAAAGGCTGGATGGACGAAGAAGGAGCAAAAAAAATGGCTGGAAGAAATTTGGAACAGGGACCAGGAGCAGCCTTAAATAAAAAAAATATCTTTTCTGGTTTGGGATGATGGTTCAGGGCCCACATATCCAATGACACAAAAGAATTGGCAAAGTTACATCAAGTTACTTTAGGTGTTATTCCAGGTGGACTAACATCTGTATTGCAGCCCCTGGCTGTTTCTTTAAACAAACACTTCAAAGATCGTGTGCGCAAGATGTGGCATGAATGGATGTCACCTGGTCAATCCCGACTGACAAAAGGTGGAAATCTAATGAAGCCAAGCATAGAACTTATTACACAGTGGGTTCGAGATGCATGGGAAGACATTAATAAAGAGATGGTGCGACGTGCCTTCCTGAAATGCAGCATAAGCAATGCTTTGGATGGCAGTGAGGACAGTCCTTTATACGAGGATTACAGCAGTAATGGGGATGAAAATGAAGATATCTATACTGATTGACCCCACACCACTTGCAGATGTGTTTGCAGATACAGAAAATGAGGAATCCAGTTTTTAGGGTTTTTAACTGTATTTTAGTTTGGTTGCTGGTTGTCCCATTAATTTATTGTTTACCGTAAACCTTATTGTTTTGGTTGAGCCTACCGGTGTTCTCAACTAGAGCCAATTTACCAAAGTTATTGTATGTTTCTCTAGTCCTTTTAAAGATATTGCAAGTTGGACAGCTTCACTGTAAAGTCTTCAGTCATAGCTACCGTATAATGAGCCAATACCAAAATGTAGTGCTGTATTACTTACACTCATGTTCTTTTCTTTTAAATAAATATTTTAAAACATACTGTATACTGCAGTGATGTCTGAATTAATGTAATTTTATTGGCATTTACTTTGATTTTTGAAACTCAGGAGCCACTGCATTCCCTACCCTCGGCTTATATGCGAGTCGTTCATTTTTTCCTGATTTTTTTTTTTTTTGAAGGAAAAGTGGATACCTCGGCTTATATGCGAGTATATACGGTAAAAAATATCTGACCCCAATGTCCTTAGCAACAGCTGTAGGCTACCAATATATCACCCACCCTAATTTAGAAATATATTTTACTCACATTTTATACCCCTTTCAACAATGCATCAAACAGTAATTATAAACCCTATGATTCAACAAAGGCAAAGAGTCATTTTGTGTTTTTTTTTCTTTTTTTTTTTCTGTCAGTAACTGATTGAAATTTTTATTGTATGCCAAAAACATAAAACTTTGTTTAAAACTAAAGTCAACAGTACACACAATAACATGTGTAGCTTGCACATGTAACACAAACATGTTTCAAATGTTCAAAGAAACTTTTTTCACCGCAGTTTACATACTGTCCTGTAGACATAGTGGCCTATACTTTTATAGGCAACTACAGTCTTCCAGCTGCTTATATGTCTTACATAACTACTTTGAATTATATTAATGTAATTGTTAATCAAACATATGTGCACTGTGTGCTAAAATTTGGCAATTTTCTGCTTAAAAAAATAAACTGTAAACATGACAAGTAAACATTAATTACCAGTTTGTGTATGTAAGGAGGCCACATTACAAGTCATTCATAAAAAAAATAACTGTTTGTCTCACTGTCAGGTACATTTTCCTCTGGTCTGTTAAGTCCACTACCTTGACCACTTAGGTCTCTGAAGACTGGTGTGTCAGGAGAGGGGTCTTGGGAACTTGATGGTCTTTGAGACCTAGGTTGTGGTATGGGTGGATAGTAGCGGTGCGTAGCCTTCTGAGAATAATTTGTAAAAGTAGGAAAAGAATACTGTATATACTCGCATATAAGCCGACTCGCATATAAGCAGAGGTACCCACTTTCCCCCCATAAACCAGGAAAAAGTGATTGACTCGCATATAAGCCCCCTCCCCAGGATACATAACCAGATGATCCCCAATAAGGGCAGGTTGCGCTTTCCTTTTTTTTTTTTCATGCCTGCCAGAAGTAAAGATGCGGACACACAGGCTCACAGTGGATCTATCTTTTTTGACTTCTCAATGTGCAATGTCTTGATTTATCATTTCCCCTACTACAATGTTTTGTAAAAGTTCCTCTTTAAGACTTTTATCCACCTGCGACCTCATGTACCCCACTAATCCTATTATCCTAAGGCGCACTACAGACAGCAACCATTTTTCTCTTGTGATAGATCACCTTTAAGCAAGGAAGTAATATCACTGCAGTATTCTTAACACAAACTGTGTAGTGAAATAATGACACATGCGTTGTGGAATTGTGACAGGAAAGTGTGCATTGACTCAACAAGCAAGATTCATCACATGAAAAGTAACAGTGCTTTATGAAAGCTGTATGAGGATTAATATGCCTCCTGTACAATTTTTTGTGGTCGTTCCTATGGTACAAAGAAATATAAAGGCTAGTGTGCCTTCAATATGTACTGCTGTCTATGATCACTCCCTTTTTCATCTTTTTTGCTTTGTATACCTCTAACAGACTCCTATTTGATTCCCAGAGCTGTATTCAACATGACAACACAACATACATTACTGAACAGCCACAGATCCCCAGAGCTTCATCATCTTATAGCACTAGCACATAAACATGTGTCCAGATTACAGGTCTCATCTCCATTCTCCATGTGCACTGTATGAGATGTCTTTTGCACATGCCCAGTAGATGGCAGCAAAGCATGCCGGGAGATGTAGTCTCTGGAAGGAAGACTGGTATTTGCTTGTAACTTTCCCTCCCTGCCGACAGACTGAAGCCGGGAAATGTATCTTCTTGTATTTTCATTTTCAATGCTGCATCCTCCGTGGCAAGGCTCTGCTGTTATGTGCCGATACATGTGTTTATGTGACAGGCAGCCACACACTGTTATATTATGCCCGGATCTGTATACTGCCGTGGCTGCAGCTCACTATCATGAAGCTCTGATAGTGTGCTGCAGCCACCGCAGTATACATCTCTGAGCATAATCACAGCGTGTGGCCGCCTGTCACATAAACACATGTATCGGCACATAACAGCACAGCCTTGCCACGGAGGATGTGACATTGAAAATACAAGAAGTGAGTGTACATTTCTCGGCTGCAGCGTGTCGGGACGGAGGGAAGTAAAGAGCGGAAGGAGGGGCCCTAAACTGTGAGGAGTAGTCTTAAAAACAAATGTCTCAAAATGACCCTTGAAATCCTAAAGGTACTCATTGGACTTTGGGCCCCTTAGCGCACTTAGGGTGCAAAAAAGTGCCACACATGTGGTACCACCGTACTCAGGAGAAGTAGTATAATGTGTTTTGGGGTGTATTTTTACACATACCCATGCTGGGTGGTAGAAATATCTCTGTACATGACAATTGTTTGATTTTTTTTTTACACACAATTGTCCATTTACAGAGAGATTTCTCCCACCCAGCATGGGTATGTGTAAAAATACACCCCAAAACACATTATACTACTTCTCCTGAGTACGGCGATACCACATGTGTGACACTTTTTTTGCAGCCTAGGTGCGCTAAGGGGCCCAACGTCCTATTCACAGGTCTTTTTGAGGCATTTGTTTTCTAGACTACTCCTCACGGTTTCGGGCCCCTAAAATGCCAGGCCAGTATAGGAACCCCACAAGTGACCCCATTTTAGAAAGAAGACACCCCAAGATATTCCGTTAGGTGTATGGCGAGTTCATAGAAGATTTTATTTTTTGTCACAAGTTAGTGAAAAATGACACTTTGTGGAAAAAAACAATAAAAATCAATTCCTGCTAACTTTTGACAAAAAATAAAATCTTCTATGAACTCATCATACTCCTAACAGAATACCTTGGGGTGTCTTTTTTCTAAAATGGGGTCACTTGTGGGGTTCCTATACTGCCCTGGCATTTTATGGGCCCAAAACCGTGAGTAGTCTGGAAACCAAATTTCTCAAAATGACTGTTCAGGGGTATAAGCATCTGCAAATTTTGATGACAGGTGGTCTATGAGGGGGTGACAGGAGGTGATTGATGGATGTCTCAGGGGTGGTTAGAGGGGAAAATAGATGCAATCAATGCACTGGGGAGGTGATCGGAAGGGGGTCTGAGTGTTTGGCCAAGCGATCAAGAGCCCACACGGGGCAAATTAGGGCCTGATCTGATGGGTAGGTGTGCTAGGGGTGACAGGTGGTGTCTCAAGGTGTGATTAGTGGGGGGGATAGATGCAAGTAATGCACTGGCGAGGTGATCAGGGCTGGGGTCTGAGGGTGTGGGCGGGTGATTGGGTGCCCTAGGGGCAGATAGGGGTCTAATCTGATGGGTAGCTGTGACAGGTGGTGATTGATGGGTAATTAGTGGGTGTTTAGAGGAGAGAACAGATGCAATGCACTTGGGAGGTGATCTGACTGCGGGTCTGCAGGCGATCGGATGGTGTGGGTGGGTGATCAGATTGCCCGCAAGGGGCAGGTTAGGGGCTGATTGATGGGTGGCAGTGACAGGGGGTGATTGATGGGTGGCAGTGACAGGGGCTGATTGATGGGTGGCAGTGACAGGGGGTGATTGATGGGTGATAGGTGATTGGCAGGTGATTGACAGGTGATCAGTGGGTTATTACAGGGAAGAACAGATGTAATTAATGCACTGGTGAATTGATAAGGGGGGGTCTGAGGGCAATCTGAGCGTGTGGGTGGGTGATTGGGTGCCCGCAAGGGGCAGATTAGGGTCTGATCTGGTGGGTAACAGTGACAGGTGGTGATAGGGGGTGATTGATGGGTAATTAGTGGGTGTTTAGAGGAGAGAATAGATCTAAACAATGGATTTGGGAGGTGATCTGATGTCGGATCTGCGGGCGATCTATTGGTGTGGGTGGGTGATCAGATTGCCCGCAAGGGGCAGATTGATGGGTGGCAGTGACAGGGGGTGATTGATGGGTGATTGATGGGTGATTGATGGGTGATTGACAGGTGATTGACAGGTGATCAGGGGGATAGAGGTATACAGTACACGGGGGGGGGGGGGTCTGGGGAGAATCTGAGGGGTGGGGGGTGATCAGGAGGGAGCAGGGGGCAGGGGGGGGGGGGATAAAAAAAATAGCGTTGACAGATAGTGACAGGGAGTGATTGATAGGTGATTAGGGGTGTGATTGGGTGTAAACAGGGGTCTCGGGGCTGGGCAGGGGGGTGTCTGAGGGGTGCTGTGGGCGATCAGGGGGGGGGGGGGCAGATCAGTGTGTTTGGGTGCAGACTAGGGTGGCTGCAGCCTGCCCTGGTGGTCCCTCGGACACTGGGACCCCCAGGGCAGGAGGCAGCTTGTATAATACACTTTGTATACATTACAAAGTGTATTATACACTTTGTAGCGGCGATCGCGGGGTTAACATCCCGCTGGCGCTTCCGTATGGCTGGCGGGATGTTGCGGCGGGTGGGCGGAGCCAGTTGCCAGGGGAAGCGCGCGTCATCAATGACGCGATCGCTCCCCCGGCATGCCTAAAGGACGCAACGCCCTTGGGCGTATTGCGGTCCTTTAGGGAACCACTTTGCCGCCGCCCATCGGCTGTGGGCGGTCGGCAAGTGGTTAAGATGCACAAGGCACCTGGCCGAGATGGCACCCACCCCTGGGTATTAAATGAGTTGAATTCTGTTATTGATAAGCCACTTTTATCTTATTTTCTGTGATTCTCTTTCAAGTGGGTCAGTTTATTATGACTGGCATACAGCTGATGTTTTCCCCTTATTCAAGGGAAAAAAATTCAGAGCCAGGAAACTATAGACCTGTAAGCTTAACACCAGTTGTGTGTAAACTGTTTGAAGGATGATGTAAAAAATTATGTAGCACAGAATAATCTTATTTCAGTTCAACAGCACGGTTTTACTAAAGACAGGTCCTGTCTCACAAACATGCTATGCTTTTATGAAGTGGTGAATGAAAATTTAGATCTTGGGAAAGCTTGGGGCCATATTATGAGCCTGATGAAAGAGGGTTGAGCCCATTGAAACACGTTGCTTAGCTACAATAAAAGTTTTTACTTTTGATTCACACGGCAGCCGCCGTCTTATTTCCTACTTGCATACACTTGCACTGGCAAATTGCTTAAACCCAAATTTCTTAACCCACCCATGACTGCCTGACAGTGCAGCCGCCTATAGTGGCATCACAGCGCTCAGGCTAGGTGGAAAATATACCAGAGCAGCAGCCTGCTACTACAGCTCTGAATGAGGCTATCATCTGAACGATTTGTGGAGGAGGACTTCTGCCAAGACTTGGTCCCCGGTCCAAGTGGGACAAAGCCTTTCTGCTGGCCACCCCGTATGGGACAGTCAGCCACAGATCCAGGTGAGAATATTCCTGGATAGCTGGCCATTTTTATTGAATGACAACCTGAGTGCGCTCTCCCCCACCCCTTGTTTTTCCACCTCTCAGAACACAGGTCCTTACCAGAACAAAAGGACTGGGGTGAGAAACCAGAGTCAGTCCAGAAAGTGGACCTATAACTCCAGTAAGGGAAGATCTTCCGTCTTGTTCAACAAGTCAAGGAATCCCAGCACTTCCAAGCCTGACAAGTGACAAAAAGCTTCAGCTTTGGAAAGGATTACAACCAGCCAGATCATACTAGACCTAATAAGGAATGGGTACAAACTGGAATTTCGGTCCCATCCTCCCCCCAGCAGACTTCTGACAGGGACCCCCAAGGACCCAGACAAGGCACAGGCCTTGCTAGACTCAGTGACGACTCTACTGTCCCAAAATGTAATCCAGAGGGTACCAGTAGAGGACCACTTCAAGGGGTTTTACTCCAGGGTTTTCATAATCAAAAAACCCTCGGGAAAGTTTCGGATGATTTTAAATCTGAAACCTCTGAACTCTTACATTGTGGAGAAACACTTCCGCATGGAGAGCTCGCCTCTGTCCGAAATCTGATATGGCCCGGCGCCTTTATGGCGACTATCAATCTCGAAGACGCGTATCTGCATGTACAGATTCATATCAGCATGTACCGATTCATCCTCGGTACCAAAGGTATCTAAGATTCGCTGTCCGGTTCGGCGACAGCGTTTGCCACTATCAGTACCAAGCTCTTCCTTTTGGAATATCCTCAGCCCTGAGGATATTCACGAAGATTGTAGCAGAGGTAGCGGCTTTCCTCCATCTCCACAATATAAGGGTTCTCCCGTACCTAGACAACTTTTTATTTCTAGACAAAAACGATCTAAGGAAGATACATAGAGCGCTCCATAGTGTAAAACCATACAAAAGTTTAATATGCGCAAGTAAAAGTGATACTCACAAGATAAAAGTTACAATATGGCTTATAGATAGCCTGCAGACACATCTGTCCCTCTGATGGAGTGGGCACCGCCAGGCTGTGGCCAGCAGCGTGGCGTCCGATGTCCGGGAAAGTCCTCTCACTGGAGGGGGGCGTGTCCGCTGTCACTACGTGCCTCTAGCGTGATGACGCGTTTCTGCATCACTGCCTTCGTCCGATCACGCTAGGGCACTGGGCATGAAGGATTAAAAATGCATAGCGCCTTCCCTAAAGTTGTGATGTATGGCTGTGGGCGGGGAGCGAGGTCTCGCTAATGCAGGGCGGGTTCAGCCTACGTGAAGGATCGCATCATGTGCGTTCCTAGCCTGGGTGCTTCTCAATGGGTATTGTTTTGCTCCGCCCCTGGTTACTATGGTCGCAGTATGGACGCTCCTATTGTGAACACCTCAGCCTACATCTGTGGCTTTATGCGAACATGCGAGTGTGTTCTCAGATGACTGGATACACACCGTCTGTCGCATAGTAAAGATAGAATTAGCGGAAGTAAATGTTATGCAGCTTACGGCTAAGTAGCACTAAAAAGGGAGGAAATTTTCTCAGTGCAAGCAAAACAAAGGGGATATATGTGGAATTAATGAAGGGATCTAAAACTAACGATCCGGGACCTAAGCATTCTCTTCTTATTTATAACTTCAGGTTTTTATTATAAAAATGGATTAACTACATCGTGATTGGGATCTCACTGTTCGTCTCTCATGATCTGTGGATGGACTTTAGACGAAGGGTGTGGGTGGGTAATATGATTGACAAGGAAGGTGACAGAAAAATGGATAAACGGGGCAATTATGCCACGAGAGGACTATAGATTCCAATGTATCAGGCTATATATACTAAATTCATATACGGATGCCTGACGGCAACCCTCACAGCTAACTGGATGTAAATTGTATGGAGGTTCCCCCTTATATGGATCACAAGCGTCGCTGATCCTGATGGGATGAGGAAATGAAAGGAAGGGGAAAGGAATGGGGGGGGGGGGGGGGGAAGGGACACTGTCGGGTCAGGATGTCGGTGCCCACCCATCAAGGGTCATAATGGCACAAATGATGTGTATAGCGGCCTTAAAGGCCCACAAAGCATAAACAATAAACATAGTTCAAACAGAGTATGGTACATTAAACTGATGTCTCTGGGAGTGGGATGGCAAAGGATTTTTTTATGGGTGACACACTTGATCCTTTTATATATATATGTATCTATACACTTAACCATCAGTAATTTGTTACTCACCACTCCCATATGAATTACACAAGTTAAATTGAAACTGTGAGGAAAAACGACAAAATGCAAACAATCAAGATCTCAATATTATCAACAATCCATTCGTCTCTTACTGTCTCACATATAAGTGGCTATTTCAAGACCCTCGTTAAGTCCAATGGGGGACAGGGAGTCTAGTCTGAAGATCCAGAATGTTTCTCTTTCACAGAGTCTTCTATACCTGGCTCCTGTGTTCATATTTTTGGGGATAACTTCCAAACCAATGATTTTGAGGGTGTCTACTGAACCTTCATGATATTGTTTGAAATGTCGAGAAACACTGTGTTTCTCGTTTTTTGCTAAGATGTTCCTTTTGTGTTCTCCCAATCTCTGTCTCAGAGGCCTAGTGGTTCTGCCTACATAAAGTTTTGGGCAGGAACAGCTTAGGAGATATACTACATACCCACTACTACAATTAATGAAATCCTTTATTGGGATGATCTGGTTATTATTGTCTTTAAATTCTTTTACTCTGTCCCAAAAATGAGCAACAGCCACATCTTTTTACATTACAGCGGTAGTTCCCCTTCAGACTTGGGAACATGCTCTGTTGTGGTCTGGTTTGTCTGATGTTACTAGGGGCAATGGCATTTTTTATGGACCTTGCTCTTTTAAAGATTACACCAGGTTTATCCGGCATCTGGTCTCTCAGGTGGGGGTCCTGCCGGACCACTGACCAATTGCGCTCAATTATCTGTTTTATCTTTACTGATTCTTTGTTATAAGTGGTGACAAAGTTGATATCACTATATCTTGTTTCTTTATCAGTACTATTATTCTTTTCTCCTTCTTCCATTGGTTTGGTTCTATATTCAGACATGGCATTTTCTATTGTTGAGGGTTTGAAACCTTTCTCTATAAACTTTTTGGTTAACCTAAGTCCCTGTTCTTCATAATCCTCTGCACGCGTACAGTTCCTCTTTAGCCGACAGAACTGGCTTCTAGGTATGTTTGAGATCCATTTCTTATGATGGCAACTGGACGCGTGCAGATAGGAATTCCCAGCCGTAGGCTTGAAATGTGTCTTTGAACAAATGGTTTTATCCTCATTGATGAATAATTCAAGATCTAGAAATACAATGCATTCTTCTGATATAACACTTGTAAACATCAGACCAAACTTGTTGCTATTACAGAATGTCACAAAGTCCTCAAATAGTTCCCTACTTCCATCCCAGATGATCAGGATGTCGTCGATGAATCTCGTGTATAGAATGAGGTTCTTTGCGTATGGGTTATTGAGCCAGATATATTGGCTCTCCCAATACGCCATGAACAGATTTGCGAAACTGGGTGCAAATCCTGCTCCCATCGAAGTGCCGCACCGGGCAGACCCATTGTGGCGGGAATGGAGGGCCTGGTAGCAAATGTTTCCTCTTACATAGATTATTTTCTTCAACCCTTGGTTCTGGCGACGGAAGCTTATACAAGGGACTTGTTACATGTCCTGGATATATTAAACAGCTATACTTGGGGTGTGAATTACAAATGGGCCTCACTAGATGTCATGTCCTTATACACATGTATCCCTCATGAGAAGGGCCTCGAGGCAATACAGTACTTCTTGATAAAGGATGGTTCGTTTACACCCCAGCAAGCTCAGTTTATTTTAGACCTCGTACGATTTGCACTCACACACAACTATTTATCCTATATGGATAGTATATTTGTGCAGATATGCGGCACTTCGATGGGAGCAGGATTTGCACCCAGTTTCGCAAATCTGTTCATGGCGTATTGGGAGAGCCAATATATCTGGCTCAATAACCCATACGCAAAGAACCTCATTCTATACACGAGATTCATCGACGACATCCTGATCATCTGGGATGGAAGTAGGGAACTATTTGAGGACTTTGTGACATTCTGTAATAGCAACGAGTTTGGTCTGATGTTTACAAGTGTTATATCAGAAGAATGCATTGTATTTCTAGATCTTGAATTATTCATCAATGAGGATAAAACCATTTGTTCAAAGACACATTTCAAGCCTACGGCTGGGAATTCCTATCTGCACGCGTCCAGTTGCCATCATAAGAAATGGATCTCAAACATACCTAGAAGCCAGTTCTGTCGGCTAAAGAGGAACTGTACGCGTGCAGAGGATTATGAAGAACAGGGACTTAGGTTAACCAAAAAGTTTATAGAGAAAGGTTTCAAACCCTCAACAATAGAAAATGCCATGTCTGAATATAGAACCAAACCAATGGAAGGAGGAGAAAAGAATAATAGTACTGATAAAGAAACAAGATATAGTGATATCAACTTTGTCACCACTTATAACAAAGAATCAGTAAAGATAAAACAGATAATTGAGCGCAATTGGTCAGTGGTCCGGCAGGACCCCCACCTGAGAGACCAGATGCCGGATAAACCTGGTGTAATCTTTAAAAGAGCAAGGTCCATAAAAAATGCCATTGCCCCTAGTAACATCAGACAAACCAGACCACAACAGAGCATGTTCCCAAGTCTGAAGGGGAACTACCGCTGTAATGTAAAAAGATGTGGCTGTTGCTCATTTTTGGGACATAGAGTAAAAGAATTTAAAGACAATAATAACCAGACCATCCCAATAAAGGATTTCATTAATTGTAGTAGTGGGTATGTAGTATATCTCCTAAGCTGTTCCTGCCCAAAACTTTATGTAGGCAGAACCACTAGGCCTCTGAGACAGAGATTGGGAGAACACAAAAGGAACATCTTAGCAAAAAACGAGAAACACAGTGTTTCTCGACATTTCAAACAATATCATGAAGGTTCAGTAGACACCCTCAAAATCATTGGTTTGGAAGTTATCCCCAAAAATATGAACACAGGAGCCAGGTATAGAAGACTCTGTGAAAGAGAAACATTCTGGATCTTCAGACTAGACTCCCTGGCCCCCATTGGACTTAACGAGGGTCTTGAAATAGCCACTTATATGTGAGACAGTAAGAGACGAATGGATTGTTGATAATATTGAGATCTTGATTGTTTGCATTTTGTCGTTTTTTCTCACAGTTTCAATTTAACTTGTGTAATTCGTATGGGAGTGGTGAGTAACAAATTACTGATAGTTAAGTAAAGTGTATAGATACATATATATATATATATAAAAGGATCAAGTGGTTCACCCATAAAAAAATCCTTTGCCATCCCACTCCCAGAGACATCAGTTTAATGTACCATACTCTGTTTGAACTATGTTTATTGTTTATGCTTTGTGGGCCTTTAAGGCCGCTATACACATCATTTGTGCCATTATGACCCTTGATGGGTGGGCACCGACATCCTGACCCGACAGTGTCCCTTTCCCTTTCCCCCCCCCCCGTTCCCCCCCCCCCCCCGTCCCCCCCCCCCCCCACCCCCATTCCTTACCCCTTCCTTTCATTTCCTCATCCCATCAGGATCAGCGACGCTTGTGATCCATATAAGGGGGAACCTCCATACAATTTACATCCAGTTAGCTGTGAGGGTTGCCGTCAGGCATCCGTATATGAATTTAGTATATATAGCCTGATACATTGGAATCTATAGTCCTCTCGTGGCATAATTGCCCTGTTTATCCATTTTTCTGTCACCTTCCTTGTCAATCATATTACCCACCCACACCCTTCGTCTAAAGTCCATCCACAGATCATGAGAGACCAACAGTGAGATCCCAATCACGATGTAGTTAATCCATTTTTATAATAAAAACCTGAAGTTATAAATAAGAAGAGAATGCTTAGGTCCCGAATCGTTAGTTTTAGATCCCTTCATTAATTCCACATATATCCCCTTTGTTTGGCTTGCACTGAGAAAATTTCCTCCCTTTTTAGTGCTACTTAGCCGTAAGCTGCATAACATTTACTTCCGCTAATTCTATCTTTACTATGCGACAGACGGTGTGTATCCAGTCATCTGAGAACACACTCGCATGTTCGCATAAAGCCACAGATGTAGGCTGAGGTGTTCATAATAGGAGCGTCCATACTGCGACCATAGTAACCAGGGGCGGAGCAAAACAATACCCATTGAGAAGCACCCAGGCTAGGAACGCACATGATGCGATCCTTCACGTAGGCTGAACCCGCCCTGCATTAGCGAGACCTCGCTCCCCGCCCACAGCCATACATCACAACTTTAGGGGAGGCGCTATGCATTTTTAATCCTTCGTGCCCAGTGCCCTAGCGTGATCTGACGAAGGCAGTGATGCAGAAACGCGTCATCACGCTAGAGGCACGTAGTGACAGCGGACATGCCCCCCTCCAGTGAGAGGACTTTCCCGGACATCGGACGCCACGCTGCTGGCCACAGCCTGGCGGTGCCCACTCCATCAGAGGGACAGATGTGTCTGCAGGCTATCTATAAGCCATATTGTAACTTTTATCTTGTGAGTATCACTTTTACTTGCGCATATTAAACTTTTGTATGGTTTTACACTATGGAGCGCTCTATGTATCTTCCTTAGATCGTTTTTGTCTGCCTTTTACCCTAATGGAGAGCGGCTCCATGGTCACCCATTGATCACATAAGCGGAGTGGAAGGTCTATTGGAGCGCTAGACGCCTTTTTTTGTACTATTTGTGATTGCAACTTTTTATTTCTAGCAGACTCTGTAGCAGACTTGTACAGGGTTCTAAATTTTTCTGTTCAGGTCCTTTCGGACCTGGGGTGGCTAATAAGCAAGAAGTCAGACTTGCTTCCAACCCAAAACTTAATTTTCCTAGGACTACTGTGGGACACAAAACAGGAGTAAGTGTTTCTTCCACAGGACAAGACAGAAAAGTTGCTGGTAAGATTGCGACAGTTCAGATCAGAGCAGACAGTACCAATCAGGGAGGTTATGTCGCTACTAGGACTAATGACGTTCACCATTCCAATAGTAGAGTGGGCCCAGGCTCACACTCGGACACTACAGACTTGGCTACTGAACACTTGGGACAACACACAGGCTTCACTGGACAGACAGGTTCCAATTCCAGACTATGTATTGGAGTCCCTGACATGGTGGGAGAATCCTCAGACTGCAGTTAGGTCGACAGTGGGTGCAAAGATCTCCCCTAAAGGTCTTTACGGATGCCAACAGTTGGGGCTGGGGGGCCCACTGCCAGGAGCATCAGGTTCAGGGCCCGTTTCCACTATCGCGAATCCGCATGCGGGCAACGCATGCGGATTCGCACAGTCAGTACAAGTGGATGGGACTGTTTCCACTTGTGCGTTTCCCCGCACGTTTTTCTGTGCAGAAAAAATCTGCAGGGTAGGGGCCTCAGAATTCGCCTGCGTGTGGAATGCAGGCGAATCGCACGCACGCACGCAATGTATTTAATAGGGAAATCGCATGCGTTTTCCCCATGCGTTTTTTGCCGCGATTTCGCATGCGATTTCGCATAGGTACCCATGTTAATTCACACAGGCAGTGACATGGTTAAAATCGCATACAGCCTTACCTATGCGAAATTGCATGCGAAATCGCGGCAAAAAACGCATGCGGAATCGCACCCGATTTGCCTGCGGTGATTCGCCGGCGATTTCGTAACGCTATAGTGGAAACGGGCCCTCAGGGGAAATGGCCAATGGAAGTGCAGGTCAGGTCATCAAATTACAGGGAGTTGTTAGCAGTGCAGATGGGTCTGCTCTCTCTAGCCCCTCACATTCTGAACAAGGAGGTCATTGTATTTTCGGACAATATAGTAACTGTATTGTGTCTCAGAAAACAGAGAGGTACCAGGGTACAGGACCTCAGAATGTTAGCGTTCGAGGTGATCTCTTGGGCAGAGAACAATTTGTTTTCTCTCACAGCAGCTCACATTCAGGGCAAGTTGAACAGATGGGCAGATTCACTCAGCAGAGCACCAATAGAGTTAGAGTGGGAGCTGAACCAGGAGGTGTTCAACTCACTAGTTCAGAAATGGGGACTACCCATATTAGACCTGTTCGCAACTCCAGCCAACACAAAGTTGACAGATTACTGCTCCCTTCATCCTGCCTCTTCATCCAACAGACTGGATGCGCTATAAGTATCATGACCACAGGGACTGCTGTATGCCTTTCCCCCATTCAATCTAATTCCGAAAGTGCTCAGATGCATAGAAACTTCGAAGTCTCAGGTGATGTTCATAGCACCTTGGTGGCCGAGGAGAACATGGTTCCCATTTGTACAGAGACTAACTCTGAGGGGTCCATGGCATCTGGGGTCCAGGCCAGACCTTCTATTCCAGGGGAATCAAATCCACCCGAGTCCAGACCAGTTCAAGCTGACGGCATGCATCCTGAGTGGCAAATCCTAAGGAGGCAGGGGTTTTTAGGCAGAGTGATCACAACCCTGATCAAATGTAGAAAGCCTAATACTAGACAGATTTACTGTAAAGTTTGGAATGTTTTTTGTTCTTGGAAACAAAGGAAGAGGGGTGCGCTCTAATGGTTTACGTTACATTTTGGAGTTACTCCAGGATGGAGTAGAGATAGGTTTATCGGCCAGTACACTGCGAGTACAGGTGGCCGCTCTTTCTGTTTTTCTTTTTTTTTTCAAACTTAAAATTTTTATTGAAGATTTTCATATAAAACAGAAACAAAACATTTAAAGCGGTAGTGTGGATTCACAACATGGAATGAGAAAAACACATTGCATTTGGACATATGGTTACATTTACACCGAGTGAGCTGTAACATAAAAAGCAGATATATGACCTATAGTGTGTCAACCGAACTCCTCTCATGGGTGTTGCTGGAAGAGAGGAAGGTGTAACCATATCATGTTGTGATCCCTGGAATGGTCCATAGGTTTAACTTATGGGCGTTTACCTTGTAGCTTTAATTGGTAACAAATAACATCTAACATAAAACATATAACAGATAACATGGGCTGCTTGCACGACTCTCGGGGTTAACTAAAGTTTATTGATCCATAATGCCTCTAAGCCTGTATTCCATGTTTAGATTGAGATTGGCTAGGTTTAGGATTTGGTCAATTGAGGGGGCTGCGCGTTCCTTCCAGTTGGATACTATCAGATGTCGCGTGGCACAGAGCAGGTGCATTACTTGTAGTCTGTGGGTCTGAGGGATTTGATCCAAGTCAATATTAAGTAGGGCTAACTGGGAGAGGGGTTGTATATTATAACCTATGATGTTGGATATTTCTCGGAAAATTGATGACCATACCGGTTTAATTTTAGGGCAGTGCCATAGAACGTGGTATAGCGTGCCAGATTCTCCACATTGTCTCCAGCAATGGTCAGAGGCCTCTTTATAGTATTTTGATAGTTTTGTGGGGGTGTAATACCAGTCCAAGAGGATTTTTTGTTGTGTTTCCCAGTGGGTGGTACATTTTGAATATTTTTATATATACCTGGTTGCTTTTTCCCATTTGACGCTTGTCAGGTTGGTCTTCATTTCTGAGGACCAATATTCTGTATATTTAAGGAGGTTGTCCTGGAGTTGGGAGGTGAGCTGATTGTAACATATAGAGATACCTTTTTTGGCAATAAGCCCCCTGTCGAACAGGGTGTATAATGCCTTGAGCCAGAGTGGGAATTTATGTTTGTAGCTGGTTATAAAATGCCTTAGTTGAAGATAGGTGTGGAACTCAGTGTTGGGGAGGTTGAATTTTTCTTTGATTTGCTGGAAGCTGAGTACCCCTGGAGTTGTGGACAGCTGTTGGACATTAAGGACCCCCGCTTTAACCCACTTGTGTATGTTAATGTTGTCTATTATATTAGTAATGCTTTGGAGTGGGAGTGGAGGTTTAAAGTATGAGGTGGTTGGGAAAGGGAGTGCTATGGCATATTTCCAAGCTTTAATAACGGCTTGGATGGTGGGGTATAGGGGAATTGTTAGTTTGTTGGATATACTCCATGCTAGTAAGAAGTGTTTTGGGTCGTTTTCCAAGAGTTTAGTCTCGAGAGCTACCCAGAGCGGTAAATTTGTGGATGACCACCAATGTTTGGAAATGTCTAGAGTGCAAGCATAGTAAAGAGTTTTGAGACACGGTACTCCTAGACCACCCCTTTTCTTGGGGATGAATAGGGTGTTCAATGCTACTCTGTTTCTTATGTTTCCATAGAAAGGAGGAGACCAATGCTTGTAAGTTGGATAAGTAATTGATGCTTAGGGGAATGTTTACTGTTCTAAACAGGTAGGTTATTTTAGGCAATGTGAACATTTTGAAGGCAGCCAGCCTACCTGCCCAGGACAGATGGTGTAAGGACATGTCCTGTAGTTCCTTTTTAATATTTGTCAGTAAGGGGAGGTAGTTCATTTTAAATAGATTAGTCGCTTTGTTGGATAGTTTTATTCCCAAATATTGTATGGAGTCTTTTGCCCAAGGGAAGGGATAGGAGTCTTTTATTAACTGTTTGTTGGCGGGGGAGATGTTGGACCCGAGGATAAATGATTTGGACTGGTTAATTTTATAGTAAGAGACTTTGGAGAAGGCTTCTAGATCTTCAATTAGGTGGGGCATGAATTTGACAGGGTCTGATATAGCTAGAATTGTATCATCAGCGAATAAGCCAATTTTATGAGATGAGTCGGGGCATGGAACTCCTTTTATTGCTGTGTTGGATTTAATTTTGACTGCTAGAGATTCCATTATGAGGGTGAAGATGAGGGGGTATAAGGGACACCCTTGGCGGGTTCCGTTTGAAATATTAAAGGGTTTAGAGCTAAAGCCTGAGGAAACTACAGATGCTGTTGGGTGGGAGTATAGAGCCATGATTCCTGATGCAATATTTCCTGTTAGGCCAAATCTATTAAGAGTTTCTTTTAGGAATCCCCAATGGACCCTATCAAATGCCTTCTCTGCATCCAGGGAGAGGTACAGAGAAGGCACCCGATTTAGCTCAGCAAATCTGAGGATGTTTAAAAACCTCCTTGTTCCGTTGCTGGCTTGTCTACCTTTGGTGAATCCAACTTGTTCATTTCCTATTATTTTTTGCATGATATTTAATAATCTAGAAGCAATAAGTTTTGCGTACAGCTTGGTATCACCATTTAAAAGAGAGATGGGTCTGTAGTTGGAGGTGCTACTCGTGTCCTTCCCGGGATTAGGTAAAATGATAATTTTTGCTGCCAAATATTCTTGTGGAATGTGGCCAGTTTGAAGGAAGGAATTGAAAAGGTCTGTTAATTTGGGGGCTAGAATGTTTTTCAACGTTTTGTAATATTCATTGCTGTAGCCATCAGGCCCAGGGGCTTTATGTTTTAAGGAGTTGATTCCGGAGATTATTTCTTCTAGTGAAAATGGACTATTTAGGAGTGCAAGGTCGCCTGGGGATATGTGGGGGAGCGAAATAGTATCAACATTTTTTAATATTGTTTTGCTTGAGGGTTGGGTAGTGTCTGGATCTTTTTTAAGATTGTACAGGGAGCTGTAGTAATCGCTAAAAGCGGCAACTATCTCTTTAGGGTTGTAGGTAGGTTGCTTTGTAAAGGGATGGACGATCATTCTAATGTTTGTTTTTGCTTGTCTCTGTTTGATTATGTTAGCTAATTTTTTACTAGCTTTGTTCCCTTGCGAGTAAAAATCAAATTTTGATCTTTTAATGAGATATTCATGTTCTCCTTGAAGGAGTATTCTCAGATCATGCCTACGTCTATAGAGGGATTGTAAGGTCTGAGGATTGTTAGAAGCTTTGGCCACTCTTTCCAGAGATTCAATATCTTTTAGGATGTTATTTAAATTTTCTGTATGTTGGCGGTTTTTTTTGGGCACCTAATTTAATTAGTACACCTCTTATATTTGCTTTATGGGAAGCCCACAGAGTAGCAGCTCCAACCTCCCCATTGTCATTAAATAGAAAAAATTCCCGTAAGGTGTTGGAATTCAGCCTCCATGAGGGTCTATCAGGGCCTAGGCCCCCAAGGATAATATTTATAGTGACTGGGGCATGGTCAGACCATGTGATGTTGTGTATCTTTGCGCTTTTAACTTTTTGTAGTAGGTTCTTCCCAACTATGAGATAGTCTATTCTCGACCACGACTTGTGGACATTTGAATAGAATGTAAAGTCTCTGTTGTTGGCGTTCAGGACTCTCCACACATCATAAAGTTGTTCTGTGTGTGTAGGGTTTTCTTTAGCGAAGGGGTTCTTGTCCGGAGAGGGTTGGTTGTATCCATCTTGTTGTCCGCACATATATTAAGATCGCCTCCTAGTATGAGATCTCCTTGTTGTAGAAGCTTTAACCTTCTGAAGGTAGTTTTTAGGAAGTTTAGTTGGTTAGTATTTGGGGCGTATATGTTTGCAAGAGTTAATTTGTGGTTATTGATCTCACAGATTATAAACATGTATCTTCCTTGAGTGTCTTTAACTACGTTGTCGATCTGTACTGCCAGATTTTGTTTAAAGGCAATCAGAAGGCCCCTCTTTTTTTTGCGGAAGTTGTTAAAGGTGATGTGTTGGTATCCTGGGAGGAAGCAGTAGTGTTGGTGCTTGTCTAGGAGGTGTGTTTCCTGAAGCATAATTATGTCCGTATTCAGTCTTTGTAGTTCTTTGTTTAAGGAGAATCTTTTAACAGGGGTATTCAGCCCGTTGACGTTTAACGAAGTAACGTTTAGCGCCATATTTCAAATGTCCAGGGTAGCTTTAACATTGGTTTACAGGAATTATGTATCAGGCAGGTGGTTAAGTGTCGTATTGTAGGATAATTGACTTCAGGAAGTCTGCTCCTTCCCCGCCTCCCATCTACATTGATGGCACCGAGGTGGCCAGAGTGCCCTGCGCCCGCCTGCTGGGCACCACCATCTCCAGCGATCTCAGTTGGAGGGTCAACATCATGGCAACACAACGGAAAGCCCAGCAGAGACTCTTCTTCCTCCGCCAACTGCGGAAGTTCGGCATGGCGCAGGAGATTCTAACATGCTTTTACACTGCCACCATTGAATCGATCCTCTGCTCCGCCATCCTGGTCTGGTATGCGGGAGCCACCGCCAGTGACAGACACAAGCTACAGAGGACCATCAGGTCGGCGGAGAGGATCATTGGGAGACCTCTGCCCCCACTTGACCACCTGTATAACACAAGACTGCGAACCAGGGCTCTGAGGATGGCAGGTGACCTCTCTCACCCAGGCCACTGTTTCTTCACCCCACTGCCACTGGGTCGGAGACTCCGGGCCATCTCCACCAAGACCACCAGACACAAGAACTCTTTCTTCCCTATGGCAGTCAGCCTCCTGAACTCCCTTAACATTCTACCACCCTCTATCAGCGCCCTAACACCTGCATAGGAGCGGTAGTCTTCAGCAGTGCGGTTCTGAAAGATGTATTCAGAGCTATATGTATATCTGATGCTGTTTGTATATTTGCGTATGTTTTACTGTTATTCTGATTTGTGTATGTTTTACTGTTATTCTGACATTTTTCCTGCCTTTCTCTCTATGTACCGCTCCATTGTGCCAAATCCAATTCCGGGCGTGACCCAGTCATGCTTGGCGAAATAAAATGATTCTGATTCTGATAATGGTAGGGTTTGTGAGAGCGAAAGCAGAGAGAAGGTAAGTAGCCCGAAAAACTAAAACAGAACAGAAAACAAACTAAAAACCAAATCTGTGGCATGTTTGAAGTGCCTCAGAGAGCTGTCACCAAGATGTAGGTGGGCGACACTCTAGGTGGGGTAAGTGTATTGCGGTAATGAGACTGCAATATCAGGCAGCAGCGGCCTTAAGGAGAAGCTACTAGACCGGTCTTTCTAGTAGAGCATCCGTCTGCTTTTCATTTATTATGCCTGCCTTCCTTGTGCTGAGCAGATGAGGTGGCGTAGCCCCTGTTGTTGGGGGCTGGGCTGTCCAGCTTGATTTTCCAGCTTTTAATCAGCTTAACACCGTCTTCGACTTCAGTAAAAACGTGTGTGGTGTTGCCTCTGGAGATAATTAAGTTGAGGGGGAATCCCCATTTATAATTCACCTGGTGGTTTCTTAGGGTTTGGGTAACTTGCTGCATTGAGCGTCTGAATTTCAGGGTAGCTTGAGAAAAGTCCGGATATATTTGGATGTGTTTATACTGCTCATTTAGTGCGTTTGGCTTCAGCATGGCAAATAGGATTGCTTCTTTTATATGGTAGAAGGCTAAACGGACAATGATGTCTCTAGGGGAGGAAACAGGCAGGTGTTTGGGCTTTGGCACCCTGTGAGCTCTTTCAATCATAATGTCACGGTCTGAAGTGCTTGGTAGCAGGGATTTGAACAACTTAAATAGATATGGCTTAATCTGGTCTCCTGACAGCTGTTCCTCAACCCCTCTTATTTTAAGATTCTGTCTCCTGTTACGGTCCTCCATATCAATGAGCTTGAGTTTAATCTGACTGACATCCATGTGTTCTCATCTAGTGTGTCAACAACCTTATCATGCTCTCTTGTGATGATTCTGATACTGTCCTCCTCTATGGAAATTCTGTCTCTCATGTCTGAAATTGAAATTGAAAGCTGCACTGCCAGGACAGGGAAGCAAAGTCTCTGGCTATTGAGTCTTTTAGCATCAGTAGCATGCTTTTCATGCTGTCATGTGTGAGAGCTTGATCTGATGCCGGCTTATTTTCTAGTGAGAGGGAGTCTGGGAGAGCATTATGGCTACTAACCTCGGATCCTGTGGATGATGTGTGCTGCGAGCACTCTGCCAGTCTGGGACGAGACTTAACCGGGCTTTTGGAAGCAGGAGAGCTGGAAGGAGGGGAGGCACCATCCGGGTGAGCTGCTTCCTCTGCTGATAGCGCTGGACTATCGGAGCTTTGTAGCTGAGGATCCCGGGCTGTATCTGGTGAGGTATAGCTGAGGGCGGGATGGAGAGCCGCGGCGCCATCTTGGCTGGAGGTTCCCGAACGGAGCGGCCGCTACTTGAAGTAGTCAGTAAATTTCTGCGGTTTTCCGGAACCCATTTTCCTTTTCCTTGTTACCTCTAAGTCCATCAGCAACTCCCCGCTGTCTAGGGACATTTGGAGCTTTGTAAGGCTGATTAGAGCCGAGTAAAAAGGGAAAGCAGAACGGAGCTCTGTCTTACTGCGTCCTACTCCATACGCTGCAGGCCACGCCCCCCATTTCTGTTTTTCTTAACAAGCAACTCTCGGCAGAAATTCATGTTAGAAATTTTTTTATGGTCTGTGACTAGGTCACAACAGTCACCTTCAAAACTCGTGCCTCCTTGGGATTTGTCTAAAGTTCTCAACTTCCTTATGTCCAGTACCTTTAAACCTCTTGCTGAAGTATCTTTGAGAAATGTAACAACTAAAGTTGCATTCCTGGTAGCCATCACATCGGCCAGGAGAGTGAGTGATATCCAGGCCCTGTCCATCAAAGAACCGTATATGATCATCCATGATGATAAGATCGTTTTCAAACCTGATCCTTCCTACCTACCTAAGTACTTTGAATGTACGTAGAGCAGTCCTGACATATTTAGAAAGAACTAAGCTGTGGCGGAGAAGTAGTCAGTTGTTTGTAGCATACGTAGGCAAGCGTAAGGGACTACAGGTATCTAAGATTTCGATATCCAGATGGATTAAGGATCTCATAACTCTAGTTTATAGAGAGCCAGGTTTGAATACCCCGATTGGTGTTAACGCACACTCTACTTGGTCTTTATCCACATCGTGGGCAGAGAAGTCGGGTGCTTCACTTAAGCAGATATGCAAAGCCGCGACTTGGTCTGGACATACAACTTTTGTCAGGCACTACCGGGTGGAACTCCTGTCGAGCCAGGATCAAACATTCGGTCACAAGGTGCTCCAAGCTGTGATCCCTCCCTAAGGTGAGATTTCTCGCTGATCTCTCGGGAGGAAGCCATCCTGAATGACGATGAGAGAAGGACCCAGCTACTTACCGGTAGTAGGGTTTCGACAAGTCCTTCAGGATGGCTTCCGCAACCCACCCTTTACTAATATCACTATATGTTAATGTATGTTATGTATTTGGGTGTAGGGTTTCTCTTGTATGAAACTGAGTTGGTTAGGAGGAGGGGGAGCTTATGTGGACAGGGCCTAATTGATTTAATTATTTAATTTGCCTGTTTCCATTCAGGGGTGGGTCAGTCTCCTCTCGGGAGGAAGCCATCCTGAAGGACTCGTCGAAACCCTACTAAGTAAGTAGCTGGGTCCTTAAAGATGCTTTTATACTACTCCCTCTGTATAAATCACTTGTGAGGCCACATCTGGAGTATGGAATACAGTTTTGGGCACCACACTATAGAAAGGACCTTCTGGAACAGGTACAAAGAGGGGCAACTAAATGAATCAGAGGGATGGAAGATTCTTACCAAGAAAGGTTGGACAAACTGGGATTATTTCGCTTGGAAAAAGGCGACTGAGGGGTGACCTGATTAACATGTATAAGTACATTAGAAGGCAATACAAAAGCTTGGCAGATTACCTTTTTGTCCCTAGGGTTGTATGAAGGGGAACATGATTTGCAGGTGGAAGAAAAAAGTTTTTGCCATCTGTTTAAAAAGGGGTCCTTCACAGTGAGAGTGATTAAAATCTGGAACCAACCAATGTACTGTGGGTGACCAACCGGTTATGAATTGCATTACCCAAATATGAGGAGCGACTCCAGTAACCTACTCACATGTAACCTAGCCAAAAACTGGAGTCTAAACGTGCATAAAATTGCAAATGTATTCAGGACTTACACATAACAGTATACTGTGTCATACTGACCACGTCCCCAGTGAAAACAATAAGCCAGCACAAGGAGCAATACAGTTGATTTCTCCCACATTCACAGTGTCTGATAGAGCCCGCTCAGATCGCCCGACTCTTGCCTATGCAAATCCGCCCTCACTGCGAGATAGCTCTGATGTAACTTGGAATCATGCATTTCTGCATAGCTATGATTAACCTTCAACTTAAAACTATTCAAGTTTGGATCTTTGCATGCAGTTCAAAAAGCAACTAGACTGAAAAGTACCATGCTGTTTAATTATTTCAGGTAATTCCAGCCAAACAAGTATTCTTTGTCATTGCAAGCATAATGTTCTACAATCCTATTATCACGCTGGTGCGTGATGCGCATCCTACAGATAAATATACTATAACTGTGTGCGTAGTCAGACTGGTCAGAACTTGTGCACAAGTATAGGTATTGAGGTATAAAAAGTCGTAAGGCAAAGTCGTGGTCAAATTCAAGCAGGGTCAGTAACGGGTATCAGATGTCAGTCGTATTGCAAGGATCAGGCAGTAACAGAGTCAGGGACAGGCCGAGTCGGTAACTTAAGAATGATGGCAGCAGTACAGAAGAAGGACTAGACTAGAGCAAGGTCAGGAAACGAGCAAGAGGACGGTACACAGGTAAATATACAATGAGATGTTACTTCAATAATACATCTAATACATCTAATAATAATAATGCATCTACACAATATATGGATGTAGCTCAATGTAGCTAGCTAGACCTAGAACCAGCGAACTGATTAGTATCAAGGCCAGCGAGCAACTGACTCACTTGGCCTAATATAGTAGAGCGGGAATGAGTCAGGCCAGCCCTCAGGAGGCCGAGTCTATTCAGACACTCCTCCTGAGCCTGTAAAGGACGCTCTGACTCGCACGCGTGTGACTATGCGAACTGCGCACGCGTGCGCCCTGACTGCCTGCCGGAGAGACGCCGGGGATGCCGTCTGAGGCTGATGGCGTTGAAGATCCTCCCCGTGAGCGAGTCCGGTTGGAGACACCGCTGGAATCATCGCGGGACCCGCCAGGATAAGGTAAGATCATTACACCTATATCATGCTGTATATGTCAGAACAACAACTGATCACTTTTAAATTGATGTTACTTCAGCTTATCTTCATAGTAGCATTCCTGCAGTGCCTGCATTAAATCCATAGTCCTATTTTAAACAGCATGGCTGGTGGGTTTAACCAGCATGTATCAATATACTCACAACCTTTTTTTTCTGGCAATTCAGAGGAAGCAGCTTCAGTAGCAACGGTTTCTCCCTTGCATCACCTCATACGCCGGCTGTGTCTCTCAGTTTTCATTTTAGGACTGGCTAGAGGCAATCCCCTGGTGTCCCTGGGTCTGTGTGAGCTCACACGTGCTGTTGCTGTCCCTGCCCACTGACGTGTTTCACCCTGCCTACAGGGCTTTCTCAAAGCGTGATGCAATTGTGTTGGATTATTATTGTTAATGGGGACGTGGTCAGTAGGACACAGTAGACTGTTATGTGTAGGTCTTGAATACATTTGGAAGTTTATGCATATGTATTGACTCCAGTTTTTGGCTAGGTTACATTAAAATCTGGAACATCTTACCTCAGGAAGTAGTTATGGCAAACTCTATATCTACATTTAAAGAGGGCTTGGATGCTTTCCTTGCATTGAATGGCATCCACGGCTATAATTTTTAGGTAATTCCTGGAAGAGTTGATCCAGGGATTTAACTAAATGACATCTGGAGTTGGAAAGGAATTTTTCCCTTTTAAGGCTAATTGGCCCATGCCTTGTAAGTTTTTTTTTTTTTTGTTTGTTTTTTTTCTGCCATCCCCTGGATTATCTGGGACATGTGCAGGTTCAGGATGGTGTTTTATTTTTATTTTATTTTAATTTTTTTTCTTTCTGCTTTCTACGTGATGGACGAATGTCTTTTTTTCAACCAAACTAACTATGTAACTATGATAGGTATGCCTGATACTGAATAAGTATGCCAGCAGATACTGAAAGACAGCCTATCTTTTTATTGAATCCCCTAACACTTTCATGTTCCAACTCAGAACTCCCACCTTAGTTCCCCCACCCTGCCATCTTCGTAGAATCTGATAGCCTGAAACAGTATACCTCCTGCCAGTTACAACCTCTGTTTCCAGGTAATTTCGGAGAATGCTGACTATCCAAATTGTAGGGATTGTTGTCATAAATCTACTAATAGCCCCACAGGTAATTATAGCAGGTGGTGATCCTGCAACAAGACCATCTGACCAGATAAACGAAACTTAAAAAACAAATAACTGATAACCAAAAACTCTTGAACATAACAGAAATATGCGGAAAATTGCTAATGTAATCATAATGCCAGACCTCCCAGCTAGCATTCAATGCAGCATGGCAGTAGGTGCTCATGCCTTAATCAATGGTCCCCCCAGATAAAGAAGGAGCGTTCTCAAGGCCATATTAACAAATAGCCGCATGCATCATAAACAGATCAATGTAAGCGTCAAGTCGGCAGGTTCCTGCCCCCTTGTTTGGCAATTATTGAGACCTCTCATTGTGATCCAGCTAGCTGGGCACATCACCCGATTGAAAGAAATGATTTTCGACAGAGGGGTAGGACCAGTGATTATTCCAACTATTGTTTACTCCTCCCTGGACAAATCCTTTATCTATATGAAAGATAGGAGAATGTAATATATGGTATCTCTCAACATTATAGTTTTTAGTTTTATGGAGTGTTTATTACCTAATAACATGTATATTTTACCTAATAATATGTTGATTTTAAGCAGTCTGTACTCTTTCTCCCTGTTTTATATCCTTTGGCTTCTTGTATATCTAATACAGGAGGTAATTTTTATAGTTCAATTCGCTTTTTTGTTATGAAGGTATATTCATAGATAGTCATGGCTTTAAAGTTGGGATAAACAAAGTTGGGTTTGTTTGGTTTCAAGTTTTGTAGATTTTGCTGACTAACCATCTACCTTTGTGCAATTTACAGTATTGACTGTGTACTTAGTGTAATGTAAAACTTCTATAGCTTTTTTTTTTTAATTTATTTTTTTTATTTCGTTGACTTGGCCACAATGTTAACATTCTTCATTTCTTACCAAGGATCGCTATATTTGTCGTTGGTGTATATTTATTGTACTTGCAAAATAGTTTCAATGCTTATATTGCATTTTATTTTATTGCATATTATAATCTGTTTGCTTGTACTTTTTTTTATAACAAAAATGTTAGCAATAAAACTTGTTTGTTGAAAAAATAAAAATAAAGAAAGAAATGATTTTAACCTTTTTAGCTGTAACCCGTAACTTTGCAGGGTATAGCATAGCATATGGAAGTTGCAGTGTCTGCAATCGCTTTTCACATCGACAAAATTGTTTTTTATTTTTTTTTTACTTCCGCTGAGAAGTCTGGAAACAGAGAGGACATGTTTCCTCACATGCCTAGCTAGGCAAATTTATGGAAGGGGTTGGAGGCGCCCGGTGTACGTGATATTATGTCTTACCCTATATGGTAGGTACAGCATTTAGAACAATGGTGTGGTCCTACCTTCTAGAGGTACCCTCTCGGGAAGTATACAGACGGAATTTCTTTGGTTTTTAGGATTATATTTATTGTGCATCAAGACAACGCGTTTCACGGTTAAAACCGCTTCCTCAGGTCAGTGACAATGCCTTTAAAATCATCAAAAAAGAGAACATACAGCGCTCAGAACCGGACAATTTGCAAGCGAAACATGAAAGCATAAAAACATAATAACATAAAAACATAAGCAAACCTTAAACATTGGAAGACATATATATATATATAAGAGAAAGACCAAAGTCCGAAAAATTGTTGCCAATTATATATGCTTTACCTATGGTGAGTATGTAAAACCCCTATAAAACATATAACAGTCACAATACAGTTCTAAAAAACACCCTTCGTTGGGCACCTATAGTTCACACTCCTGGTTGGGCTTATATAGCTCACGCGAGCACAAATATCCTCATCTCTGTGCCTGGAGCCATAAGAATTCTCTGGTTGGAAAACATTTTTTTAAAAAGAGAAAATATATATATATACTGTGTAGTGGTTAGGGAAAATGGGGGGGGGGGGAGGGGGAAACGCCAATGTGCGCTATGCCCCATGTACTACCTTGAAAGCTGAGCATATCTCAGTATGGATCAGCTCATAGAAGAGGGTTGGGTCTTATGACCCTAAAGATTCCATTAGAGCTTAAACTATAAAACCACACATAAACATAATAGACATGAACATAATAAACATAAAAAGCATAGAAAAACACAGTATCCACATCAGGTTAACAATAATAGGTTCTTCAAGGACTCCAAGACGTCCTAGAATTATTATCTGTCTTTACCTTTAAATCCTATGTGTTTTTTGATGGAAGGGCTTTATGCCGTAGTAGTGGACTAACCAGTCTGCACCCCTCTATCTGCGCACAACTGGTGCGTGTCTGCGTATGTGTGGGGACACCCTGCTGCGGGAAGGGATTCTATGCAGGCCTGTCCCTGTTTATCAGGAGGATTTTTTTGGGGGGTAGAGGACGAGGCTTACCTTAGAACAGGTATTGCTGGAAGGTCCGGGCGCCGTATGCGAGCGGCTGCCCGCCAGTGTGTTAAATAGGAGAGGAATTAGATTGCAGGCAGTTGAAATCTCGCGCAGTTACGCGGCTACGCGTTGACGTCACGCGTCCCGCTGGATAGGTGGACGTGTGGAGCCTTTTGAGCTGGTAAAGGGGATGGAGTGTCCATCTTAGAGAAGGGAATGCCCTCTATTAGGACGGGGAGCTGGGATGGACATTTCTAAGGAGTCGTCGGCCATCTTAGAGGTGGCAATAGTTTTTAATTGACTGGATGTGGCAGCCATGTTGTAAGGGGCTCTATTGTATCATGGGTGGCCGTAGTTTAAAGGAACATTATCTGGAGTTGGGATATTTATTATGATAAACACTATCTGGAGTTGGGATAATTATTTATTTATTTAGATGGGGTATAGGATAAACCTATTGGGGATATTTTCTCTAAAGAATCAGAAGAGTTACATATTACATATTCCGACCATTTTTTATATGATAAGTGTAAGGATATGCAAATAACAGTAGTGATTTAGGTTTCATCGCCCTCTGGTGGGACCCCTCAGGGGTGTATCTATAATAATATATTATGAAAGGATGGGGGTTCAAACCATGAGGCCTATGTTTGTGTGAATGAAGTATTGTGTGAATGATATAGGCGAGGGAAGGGATAGGGTGGGTGTTTTCTTGAAGTGAAGATTATAAGACTTATAGATATTATGAAGGGAGTAACACTTATGGGTATTATGAGAGGAAGAATATTCCTATCTGTCAGGATTTTTATTCAGGTGAGCATCCTTGGGGTAGGGTCTATTATACTGGGCCATTGCCCTTGGGGCTAGTGGATTTGGAAGGTTTATGCAAAATTATTATGGCCATGGATACATAGTCTAGTTTGGAAGGAAGGGGTTCGATAGAATATGTTTTGTCTAAGGATATATCAGGTGAATCCAAATAGTCGTCAAATGGCAGATGGTATTGATATTGTAGTCCACACGGATCAGTATGGTACTATCTCAATCAAGAGCATGCAATCCCATTAAAGCAGAGATATTTTATCATCCAAGCAATCGCCTTCATTTTAACACACAACTTCTTCGAATTTCTGGGAATCACTTACCTACAAACGAGGGGAACAGCAATGGGGGCGGGGTTTGCCCCCAGCTATGCAAATTTGACCATGGGACTCTTGGAGACGCTACTCCTGGGCCCGTCCAATCCATATAACAAACATATTATCCTGTATAAGAGATATATCGACGACTTGTTCTTTGTCTGGGACGGAGATGAGATCTCAGTTAACAACTTTATAAAATATATGAATGGGAACGATTGGGGGATCACTTTTACTTCAAATCAAAATCAAAACAAAATCGAATATTTGGATGTTGTACTATACCATGAGGGAAGAACCATAAAATCAAGGAACCATTTTAAAACAGTGGATGCAAATGCTTATATAGACTTCCACAGCTGTCATCATAAACCGTGGAAGACAAATATTCCCTACGGCCAATTCCTGAGAATAAGAAAAAACTGTTCCGACAGAGAAACCTATAATGAACAAGCGAAGCTACTTACCCACAAATTTAAAGAAAAACACTACCCCAAGACCCTCATATCAGAAGCAAGAAAGCGAGCAGAAAATACAGAGAGACACACACTTCTGGAGATGAGGAAGAACCCCACCAGCAAGAAAGAAGAAGTAGAACCAAGTTTTATAACAAGATACTCAAGCAATCAAAAATGCATAAAAGATATTATAAGTAAACACTGGCCACTTGTCCTAAATGACCCATTCCTTCGATCAAACCTAAAGTCTAAACCGAGATATGTTTTCCGTCGAGCCAGAACCATCAAGAATCAACTGGCACCCAGCAGAATCACAAAAACCAAGAAGCCCGTTCAGAACCAAATGAAGAAAGAGGGAACAGTGAGGAGGTGTAGGCAACCCAGATGTTTATGCTGCACTGCACTACAACAACAACAATATCAGGCCTCCATCACCTCCACAATAACTAAAATTTCATATCCCATTACAGGCTCCCTAAATTGCTCCAGTGATTTTGTAGTCTACGTGATAACCTGTCCGTGTGGACTACAATATGTGGGGAGAACGACACAGCCCTTCAGAGTACGGTGGGGCCAACACAGAAGAAACATACAGAGAGGATTTCTTAAACATGGTCTATCCAGGCATTATAACTTTCATCATAACAATAGCACGGAAGGAACAGCAATCAGCCCGATCGAACAGATTGCTGAAACAACCCCAAATAGGAATGCAGTCCTGAAATCAAGGGAAATGTACTGGATCTTCCAATTAAATACCCTCCAACCAGAAGGCCTGAACATATGCCTGGAGCATAATTTATAAACTTCAAAAGGACAACAGCTAAACAACTAGGTACACACTCGGAAATTAATAACAAGGAATACACAACGTCCTAATCGGTCCCGTCCTTCCGAAAACCCCCCCCCCTCCCTTTTACAAAAAAATCCCTCTCTTCCCCCCCCCCCCCCCCCTCCATTCACGTTCCCCCCCCCCCCCCCCCCATCTGCCATTTGACGACTATTTGGATTCACCTGATATATCCTTAGACAAAACATATTCTATCGAACCCCTTCCTTCCAAACTAGACTATGTATCCATGGCCATAATAATTTTGCATAAACCTTCCAAATCCACTAGCCCCAAGGGCAATGGCCCAGTATAATAGACCCTACCCCAAGGATGCTCACCTGAATAAAAATCCTGACAGATAGGAATATGCTTCCTCTCATAATACCCATAAGTGTTACTCCCTTCATAATATCTATAAGTCTTATAATCTTCACTTCAAGAAAACACCCACCCTATCCCTTCCCTCGCCTATATCATTCACACAATACTTCATTCACACAAACATAGGCCTCATGGTTTGAACCCCCATCCTTTCATAATATATTATTATAGATACACCCCTGAGGGGTCCCACCAGAGGGCGATGAAACCTAAATCACTACTGTTATTTGCATATCCTTACACTTATCATATAAAAAATGGTCGGAATATGTAATATGTAACTCTTCTGATTCTTTAGAGAAAATATCCCCAATAGGTTTATCCTATACCCCATCTAAATAAATAAATAATTATCCCAACTCCAGATAGTGTTTATCATAATAAATATCCCAACTCCAGATAATGTTCCTTTAAACTACGGCCACCCCTGATACAATAGAGCCCCTTACAACATGGCTGCCACATCCAGTCAATTAAAAACTATTGCCACCTCTAAGATGGCCGACGACTCCTTAGAAATGTCCATCCCAGCTCCCCGTCCTAATAGAGGGCATTCCCTTCTCTAAGATGGACACTCCATCCCCTTTACCAGCTCAAAAGGCTCCACACGTCCACCTATCCAGCGGGACGCGTGACGTCAACGCGTAGCCGCGTAACTGCGCGAGATTTCAACTGCCTGCAATCTAATTCCTCTCCTATTTAACACACTGGCGGGCAGCCGCTCGCATACGGCGCCCGGACCTTCCAGCAATACCTGTTCTAAGGTAAGCCTCGTCCTCTACCCCCCAAAAAAATCCTCCTGATAAACAGGGACAGGCCTGCATAGAATCCCTTCCCGCAGCAGGGTGTCCCCACACATACGCAGACACGCACCAGTTGTGCGCAGATAGAGGGGTGCAGACTGGTTAGTCCACTACTACGGCATAAAGCCCTTCCATCAAAAAACACATAGGATTTAAAGGTAAAGACAGATAATAATTCTAGGACGTCTTGGAGTCCTTGAAGAACCTATTATTGTTAACCTGACGTGGATACTGTGTTTTTCTATGCTTTTTATGTTTATTATGTTCATGTCTATTATGTTTATGTGTGGTTTTATAGTTTAAGCTCTAATGGAATCTTTAGGGTCATAAGACCCAACCCTCTTCTATGAGCTGATCCATACTGAGATATGCTCAGCTTTTAAGGTAGTACATGGGGCATAGCGCACATTGGCGTTTCCCCCTCCCCCCCCCATTTTCCCTAACCACTACACAGTATATATATATATTTTCTCTTTTTAAAAAAATGTTTTCCAACCAGAGAATTCTTATGGCTCCAGGCACAGAGATGAGGATATTTGTGCTCGCGTGAGCTATATAAGCCCAACCAGGAGTGTGAACTATAGGTGCCCAACGAAGGGTGTTTTTTAGAACTGTATTGTGACTGTTATATGTTTTATAGGGGTTTTACATACTCACCATAGGTAAAGCATATATAATTGGCAACAATTTTTCGGACTTTGGTCTTTCTCTTATATATATATATGTCTTCCAATGTTTAAGGTTTGCTTATGTTTTTATGTTATTATGTTTTTATGCTTTCATGTTTCGCTTGCAAATTGTCCGGTTCTGAGCGCTGTATGTTCTCTTTTTTGATGATTTTAAAGGCATTGTCACTGACCTGAGGAAGCGGTTTTAACCGTGAAACGCGTTGTCTTGATGCACAATAAATATAATCCTAAAAACCAAAGAAATTCCGTCTGTATACTTCCCGAGAGGGTACCTCTAGAAGGTAGGACCACACCATTGTTCTAAATGCTGTACCTACCATATAGGGTAAGACATAATATCACGTACACCGGGCGCCTCCAACCCCTTCCATAAATTAGCCTAAACCCCTACCTTTAGGGGGAGATCCATATCGGGAACTTCCCGATAGATCATTTTTTCGGAGCAGCGACCAGGAACAAAGGCCGAGTGGGGACGGTACTTCCCCACAGGCGCGCACGAGTGGTTGCCTCACCTAGCAACCCACCCTTGTGAGTATAAAATCTACTACTTTTTGAAAATATTCCTATACCACCTAACGTACTACACCAGATTGGGCTCCCGGACCCCCTGTGCTTTCTCTTCCACTACCTCCTAGCTAGGCAAAGCCCTTAATGTTGCAATGTACGTTGCATTATTACTGTCGGTATAACAGCATTTTACATATGTGTTATAATTGCTAGTCAGGTAGCATGGGGTTGTTCTAATCTCAAGGTGCCCATATAGCTACCGATTTTGCAGGCTGATCGTTCATTCGATTATTGACCGTGCCTGATTCATAGGGAGGGATGACAGGGAACCAGCCATGTTTCCCCACATCATACTCACCTTTGGTGTAATTGTACATGGCAGCTGGGCAGTGCCCCATGCACCAAGCATGATGAAAGCTGGTAGAGGTAACATTTGCTCTATTGCATGTGTTCGATGTAACGTTTGCTACATTTTATGTGTCAGAAGTATAATTTGCTGCATTTCATATGTCGAAGGGAACTTTGGAAGTATTTTATGTGTCGGAGGTAACGTCTGCCACATTTCATGTGATGTTTGCTGTACTCATCTGGCTCCTGATGAGCCACTAAATGACAAAACCAGTAGGGTGGAGCTAGGGTAACACACGCCAAGCCTAACATTAGGAGAGGAACTGCGGGATGCTACAATTCATCCACTAGGGAGATGACAAATGAAATGCTGTTTGTGTTTTTATAATGTATGGGTATTAAAGATTTTTTTTTTTATTAAAATAGTGATGTTACACATGATAGCTCTTGTTTGAGTATGCCTGCAAAACAAGTGGTTGAAAGCCCTGGTGGCAGTGTATTGCAATCTGTGCAAGAACGTTTTGGTGAGCAGGGGAGCGGCTGAGCCCACAGGTGGTGGATCCCCTGATTTCACCACAATCATCACTAAAGATTGTATGTGCATCTGGTGGTGGTCACAGAGGGTAATTTTTAAGAGTCATACTGGCTGCACTATTGTGCATTTTGTGCTAGTTAAAAGTTGTATTCTATTCCAAGACAGAACATACATATATCCAGGCACATCGCCTCTAGTTAGGACATTAAATAAATTATTAGGGAAAGGGAGGTGCTGGAGGGGGTGTGGCTAGAAACAGCAAAAATCAATTAACCCTTCGCACACTCACATGCAAATGTTCAAACAAATGCATTCACAGATTTACTCATCCAGGCACAACTGTTATCCCTACAGCTAAATTAAAAGCCAGGGTTTTAGTTCACAGAAGAATGCATTCTTATGCTTAGTCACCTATACTGCGTAGAAGTACCCAGGTAAACATAGGTGTCCTAACTCTGGCCCTGTAACATGCATAGTGCAAGCATGCAAACACATTCATTGCATCAAACCTATCAATGGATTAGGAGCACACATCTTGACGTCCTCTCCTGGGACAGACAGTGCATCTTACCAATCGCACAAGGGAGCTAACGTTGTGTGTCCATGTGCACCATGTGCATACACCAGCATAAGCTGTCTGCATGCTGACAAACATACAGGGGAAGGGGGGAGAGCACCAAATTGGACCCTAGCCACAGGGGTCAATGATAAGAATAAACATACATATATCCAGGCACATCGCCTCTCGTTAGGACATTAAATATTCCAAGACAGGTCATCTGAGAGAGATAATTTCTAAGAGCATATGAAATTTGAGCACTGCTACATGGAAGTAAATAAGAAGCAACAGATTAAGATCATGAAAGGACAGGGCACTTCACCTGAATTTGCACATTTGTTGGTTACCAACAGGACTACTGGATGGTATAGGAAAGGTTGAGCGCAAATAATCTCAATCTTTGCATTTATGGTCATACTGGCTGTATTTCATACTATAATGGTTGCGGCTTTTGCCATTTTGGGGCTCATGCTTAATAAACTAGACCTTAGGCTGTACAAAAATGGGTGCTAGAAGCATAGCAGCCAGCCTCTTGCTAGGCCTTCCCCACCGCCCCCACATCTTCTGCACATTGGGCACTCCTTTTTGCAGTCACCCTTTCAGACAGCCGTTAATCTCTTGGGAAGCCAGCGCCACCACTGGCCTTTCAAGGTTAATCTAAACAAAAACTGTGGGGACATACTGTTGAAAATGCAAAAAACAGATCCTGCAGTCTGAGTTGGAGATTTGGAACGAGTCACAGAAGTGAAGGACAACTCTAATAATGGTCCTAAAGCTCTACTGTACCTAACTGGGGTCTAAGAAGACAGTGAGTGACACACTACGGGTGTGGTGTTGGCTACCCTGTCTTTGCTTTGTCAGGTAGAAAAGAAGAAATGTAAGAACATTAAATACAACAGCATATATTGTGTACTTTGTGGAGAAATATCTTGAGCCTACATGCAGTATTTGGGGGGGGGGGGGGGGGGGGGCTGTTGTGTACAGCTTCCTCTAGCTGTGGTAGTCTGATCTGTATAAGAGGCAGTGAAGCATCAGTGGACAAAAGACATTTTAAAAAATGAAGGTACAACATATACTCGAGTATAAGCTGACCCGAGTATAAGCCGACCCCCAACTTTTACCTAAAAAACCTGGAAAAAAAATGATTGACTTGTGGATAAGCTGAGGGTAACAAATGCAGCAGCGCTAGCCTGTAGCCATTCTTTAGAAAAATCATATACACTATTGATTGCATTAATTAAAGCAGGGAACCTACAATTTGATCTGCTTCTTTACCCAGCTTGATCTGTCATTTAATGCACATTGCCCAGTTATACAGTCTTGACTTAGTGCTGTGTATTTGTGGCTCTGTGGCATGGTGGGCATTGTGTAATGTTTTATGCAGAGTTTCTTCCTCTGTATCTGGTTCTTGCAGACCGACCTATTCTTCAGGTAAACAGTCAGACCACCTCTTGTTCACACATATGCAAAATAAGGAAACCGAGAGCCCAAAATAGTGTAATATGTACTGGAAATGGGAGGAAAAATGGATAGTCAGCAATTTATACTCACAAAGCAGGGTTACCATGCAGGCAACCACTGTAAACGCAGGTGGGGAGATTAGGCCTGTCCCCACTCAGGACTAAGATGTTGCTCTCTGTAGATCAGGAAAAAGACGGGGAACAATCACCCCTCCACCTAGGGGTGGACACAGGTATAGTATAAATGTGTACAGAGGCACTAAAAGGATAACAATATGCTAAAATTGGGAACTTCCGGTTCCGGTGCCTGCATGTAAGGAGGACGAGAGCGGAGCTCCGCCAAGCCTGCTACACTACAGCGGGAAAACCTCTTCAAATCGCTCGGCAGTTACATCGCTGAGTGGCTCACATCACTACCCAACAAAGTAGGCTCACAATGGACTGCTACCTGACACGTTCTTCTTGCAAAGAACAGGAGCAAGCCGATGCCCGCTCCAGAGACAAGATGGCGCCGACCTCACGGAAACATGGCCTGCGATCTGACTGCCGCTCCTCGCAACCAGAATGGGATGAGGAATCAGATGCACCATCGGAGGACGGTAAGGGCACAACCTCCCACATAAACTATAAAAAATGGCACAAGAGGTCAGGAGAATCCTAGTGCCCGAGCTACAGTCTGCCGTGGAAGCATCCATATCGAAGGCTCTTACTGGCATCAATCAAAAGCTTCACGCACACGCCACTAGATTAGATGAAGCTGAACAGCACCTCACACAATGCGAGGATGATCTAGACAAGGCCTTCCACACCATAGACTTTATTACCAGGCAAAACAGAACATTTCACAGCAGGATCGAGGACTTAGAAAACAGGTCGAGGCGGAACAACATACGCATAGTAGGCTTCCCTGAAACATGCAGTCCAGACACGCTAGTCGACTTCTGTGAAACAACTCTACCCCAATTACTGAAACTTACAGGAGAATTTAAAGCTGAGAGAGCACATAGAGTCAGGCCCCCTCGGCCCAATACAGCGATAGCCCCCCTCCCCCCCCCAAGAGTAGTAATGGTGCGATACCTGGACTACGGCGCCAAGGCTAAAATCCTGCGCACATTCAAAGCTGGCAATACTCCTCTATCCTATATAGACTCTCAAATTTGCTTATTTATTGACTACTCCCTTGAAGTGACCGAGAAGAGACAGTCCTTCACCAAAGCGTGCTCCTTCTTAGCACTAAAAAAGATCAAATTTGCTCTCTTATATCCCGCAGTACTTAGAATCACTGAGGATGATGGTCAAACTCACTTCTTCAAAAGTGCCAAGGACGCAGACAAATACCTACTGGCTAAATACTCGGCTTCTTCCTCACACAAAGCCACCCTACTACAGCCTCAGCCTTCGCCTAAGTCCCCTCAGAAAGATCCGGAGTGAACAAGTTTCTCCTGTATCATATGTCGACACCAGGACAATATTTACTCTTTTTTTTCTTTTTCCACTTCACTTAACTGGACATTTTGCACCTCTGATATTTCACTGCTGTAGTGAGTGAATGGACTTCAGGCTTCGGATGCTAAGATGTCTAGTGGATGCAGGGAAGAAGCGAAGTTCAATACGGAATAGTTTTCCTTGTGGTTCTCCTTTACACCCCTCTCCTTTTTTTTTCCTTTTGTATTCATTTCCCCTTTTTACCTGACCCCTACATCAGTGGCTTAGGACTTTAACAACCACTCCTACATTTACCTGCACTTTTACAGTGATTTCATATGCTCTAGTGTTAATGTTCTTTTATAATGTGGGATTTTGGTCTTTGCTCTCTCAAGGGTTGTTCTTGCACATAAAGTATAAAGATTGTATGCATTCTTTTCACCTTAGAAATGTACTTCGATATTTGATATGCCTGATGCCTATATTCGAACACCGTCTAAACTACATAAATGTCTAACAAATCTGTAATGAAGGTAATATCCTGCAACATAAAAGGGCTTACATCTCCAATTAAAAGAGCTCAAGTTCTACGCCACCTTAAATCTCTTAATGCGGATATCGCCCTACTTCAAGAGACTCACCTAAAGTCTCATGAACTCCGTTATATGAAAAAAAAAATGGGTAGCTCATTGTATAGGCTCTCCCACCCAGAATAAAAAAGGTGGAGTTCTCATTTTATTGAGCAAACAATTGCAATGTAAGGTAGAGCAAATTTACTGTGACAATCAAGGTGTTCAGCTATACGCATCACTTTACCTGGGGATACTATAGTTATATTTCATATATATGGACCAAATAAAGGTAAAAAAGAATTCTTCCAAAAGTTACTACCTATCTTATCAAAACACATACTCTAATCTAATAGTAGGAGGTGACTTTAATGACATTATGCACATGATGGAGGATAAAACCAATACGAAACCAGGAAAAAGCTCTTCCCCAACCTTTGTTACACCATTAGCAGAGATGATTGGAACTCTTTCTCTACAGGATACCTGGTGATACCTTCATCCCTATGACCGAGAATATACATTTTATTTCCACCCACATTCTTCCTTCTCAAGGATAGACTACTTAATAATTAATCGTTTATTAATGCATAGACTGAAAGAAGCTTCTACATCTGACCTACTTATTTCAGACCACTCTCCAACAATAGCCACACTCACCCAACAAACCCCTAAAGGTAGCGATATTCTCTGGAGATTTCCAACTCAATTATACGCTGATGAAGAATTCCACCTATTGCTTCAGAATTGGTGGCTAGAATATTATTATGATAATAAAAAACATACAGATACGCCCCAATTATTTTGGGATGCAGCAAAAGCTGTATTAAGAGGCCGAATTTTAGCATATACCTTGGCTAAAAAGAAAAAAGCAAATCAAGAATATGATAAATTTGTACAAATCTCCAGAGAAGCATATCGGACCTATAAAAGAACACCTTCCACTCAAAATAGAGCACAATGGCTTAAAGCCAAGTCCCATACAGACCAGTGGCTTAAAATGAGAGAAATTTACACGCAGCCATACAAAAAGCTGCAATATTTTAAATATGGTCCGTCCTTGGACCCCTCCTCTTTTCCATTTACACCCATGACCTGGGACAGATAATGAGCTCTTTTGGGTTTCAATATCACCTCTATGATGATGACACCCAAATGTATTGTTCTGCCCCAGACCTCTCCACACTACTATCAAAAGTCCCCGAATGTCTATCCGCTGTATCTACATTTGCCATCCCGCTTGCTTAAACTCAATATGAGCAAAACGGAGAATGTGATATTTCCACCTTCGCTCTCTGTTCCACCTCCCATTGTCACAATCAATGTAGAGAACACCCCAATAGCATCAACCCCCAAAGCTCGTTGCCTAGGGGTAACTCTGGACTCTGAGCTCTCCTTTAAACCACATATTAACACTTTAACTACCTCCTGCTACTTCCATCTCAAAAACATTTCCAGAATCCGTCCCTTCCTTTCACAAGAAGCAACTAAAATGCTTGTGCATGCCCTAATCATCTCCCGTCTTGACTACTGCAACACCCTACTCTGTGGTCTACCAAAAAGCAGACTGGCACCTTTCCAATCCCTACTAAACTCTGCGGCCCGTCTCATCCACCTCTCTTCTAGATCCTCTGAGGCAGCCCCTCTCTGCCAATCCCTCCATTAGCTACCAGTTGTCCAAAGGATCCAGTTTAAACTTCTCACACTTGCATACAAAGCTCTACACAAGCTATCGCCTCCATACATTTCCTCTTTAATCTCCAGATACCTCCCCGCCCGGACCCTCTGTTCCTCACAGGAGACCCTTCTGTCCTCCATCCTAGTCACCTCCTCTCACTCTCGCATCCAAGACTTCTCACGGGCTGTCGCTCTCCTTTGCAACTCTCTCCCTCAGCCGGTTCGTCATGCCACAAGTCTGGAAACCTTCAAACGTACTCTGAAAACACACCTGTTCAGACAAGCCTATAATTTGCTATAGGCAGCACTGAAGGCACACTGGCTCACCCACTAATCCTTGTGTTTCCTTCCCTTTTGTTTCCTCCCCACTACCCTCTAGATTGTAAGCCCGCAAGGGCAGGGACCTCCTCCTAGTGTTTCTCATACTGCTGTTATTTTAACATATGTACATGTACCAACTACATATTAACTATGTATGTATCTGTATTTATTTTTTTCAATGTCATGACTGTACAGTGTCTTGTATTTCTTATGTATATTTGTTCCCCATTATTTGTTTGTACTATGTACAGCGCTACGGAAGATGTCGGCGCTATATAAATAAAAAAAAAAAATAATGAATATGGCAATAAGGCGGGACGGTTACTGGCTATAATAGCTAAAGGAGGATTTGACCCATCCCCTATTTCTGCGCTACAAGATGACTCAGGCACTTGTCGAAGTCACCTGGAGGATGCAGCTGCGGGCACGCAGGGTGCTTCGGCGGCTGCCTCGGTTTCCGTAACTGGTGGTTCACCCATTCCTCTGGCGTCTAGCACGCGGAGGACGGTATTGTCAGTTGCTCATAGGGTTGCTGTATCGCGCGGGCGCGCGCACAGACAGGACCTTTATGCTGAGAGGAGGCGCGTCAGCTGACCGGCTGGTCGGCTGACGTCAGAGGAGACTCACGGCGCTCCTGATTGGCTGATTGGAGTGGGCGCGGCCGTGGGGGGTCTCCTCTGCTTCTTAAGCCTTCGGGAATCACTTGCAACGTGTCTGCTGTTGTGAATACTCTGTGTGAGCGCTCAGACCTTAGACAGTATCCGGTGTGTTTTGATCTGGGAGGAAACCAGGGATTTCACACAAGACTAGGATTATTGTACTATTGTTTATTACTTGGTTTTCTGTGTATGACTCTGGCTCTCCTCTGACCTTTGCTCTTGCTTATCGATTCTGTACTTCTTCCCATCTGATTCTGTTGCCGACTCTGCCTGAATATTACTACCCTCTTGCCTGCCGATTTTGTACTGTCTCTGCCTGTCTGTTACCGATCCTAGCCTGCCTGACCACTCTACTCACCAGTGAGCCCTTGTCACTGGTGAGGTGCTTCTGATAGTACCCACCAGCTCCTCTGGTGAGGTCTTGCTAAACTATTCAGTACTGTTGCACCAAGCACTATACACTCAGTATATCTGTTAGCTATACTTGTATTATTGGTGATTCTGCAGATCACCACATAATCAGGTATAGTGTCTGCATTATTGGTGATACTGCAGATCACACAATAATCAGACGTCTGTGTTGCTACACCAATCGTTACAGAACAGCAGACAAAAAAATGTCCATGGAGACACTGTGCAATCGGGTTGAACTTCTGACCATGACCGTTAACGATCTCATCAGAACGGTTAACAGACACAAATTGATCAACTGTCTGAGGTAGTTAACCGTCTCAAAGGTCCTAATGCACAAGTGTCATCCCCACTTGTTAATGAGCCCAGGATGCCTCCTCCCGAAAGATTCTCGGGGCATCGGTCTGATTTCCGAAACTTTAAGCACCGTTGCCTGTCATATTTTGAGTTACAGCCGGTGTCTTCAGGTACTGAGTCAGTCACCTTAAAGACTTTATTATCTGGTGATTTGCAGTCCTGGGCCTACAGTCTCCCCGATGGTCATGAGGCTCTAGCCTCTGTTCAAGATTTCTTTAAAGCTATGGCAGTTATAAATGATGATCCTGATTTAGCTATGACATCAGAGAGGAAACTTAAGACCCTCAGACAAGGGCATAACTCTGTCGAAACATACGCTGCTGAGTTTAGAAGGTGGGCGGTATCAGCCAGATGGGGGCAGTATGCTCTGCTAGCCTGTTTTTTATCAGGATTATCTGATGCTGTGGCTGATTTGATGCTGGGTCATCCGGAACCTAAGTCTCTTGATGAGGCAATCTCTTTAGCAATTAAAATTGATCGTCGAGTCCGGTATCAAAAACAGACCCGGGGTAGAGTCCCAGGGAGACTCGCCCCTAGTACTTTCTCTGCTCCTGTCCCTTCCCCTCCTCCTCTGGATGAGCTGATGCAAATTGGACAGTCCAAGCTCACTGAGGTTGAGAAAATCAGGAGACGTTTTGAGAAACTCTGCTTATACTGTGCAGAGAAGGGGCACATAGTACAAAATTGTCCTAAGAAGGCGGAAAACTCTATCGCCTAAGTGTAGCTGGAGGTACTACCCTAGGCGATTCAGTCTTACCTCTAAAAAAATAATCGCTTACTCCTCCCGTGTTCTATTGCCTGGGAAGGTTAAGTTCACTCTACCCATGCCTTTATAGACTCGGGTTTTGCAATTAATGTTATGGCTTATGATTTTGCTGTTAAGTTTGGTTTTCCCCTCCTTTCTGTTGGACGTCAGGTTGTAGTTACTGCAATGGATGACTCACCACTGCAGGGGGAACAACCTCTCACTCAGACTCCTGTATTGGTATGTCAGCTGGGGGTTTTGCATAGAGAACGAATACAATTCTTGGTTCTCAAAATGTCTACTTCCACTGTGATCCTCGGTATGCCGTGGCTTAAAAAGCACTCCCCTCAGATTGACTGGAGTTCTAGACAATTGTTAAGCTGGTCCTCCTATTGTCATCATCATTGTTTGGAGAAAGTCACAGTGGGTGCTACCGAGATTCAAGTGGGGGGATTGTCTACTCAGTCCTCTGATTCCACTGTTACTGAGACCTGGGAGGATTGGGCATCTATTCTGAGCCCATTTCAGCAGGAGGTTCCGGAAGGGAAGCCAGATGGGGTTCTGTTTGTGCCACTTCAGTTCAGATTAAAGATTCTTCATATGTTTCATTCCCATAAGAATGCAGGTCACCCAGGGGTTGCCCGAACGCAGGAGTTACTGGACAGATGTGTCTGGTGGCCCTCTATTGTTTCTGACTGTAGGGATTTTGTTGGAAATTGTTCTGTCTGTGCCAGGAGTAAGCCATCCAGACGAGCTCCTCTGGGTACCCTACAGTCACTGCCAGCATCTGATCAACCATGGATGCACCTGTCTATGGACTTTGTGGGTGAACTGCCCAGATCTGATGGGAAAACAGTCATATGGGTGGTAGTCGATAGGTTCAGTAAAATGGCCCATTTCATTCCTTTGGACGGACTCCCCTCTGCACAAAAACTGGCAGTTCTCTTCATTCACCACATTTTCCGATTACATGGTATCCCAGAGAATGTGGTGTCAGATAGGGGAGTCCAGTTCGTCTCCAAATTCTGGAGGGCCTTTTGTCATCATCTGGGTATGAATCTATCATTCTCTTCCGGCTACCACCCACAGACGAATGGACAGACTGAAAGGGTTAACCAGTCCCTGGAACAGGTTCTAAGGTGCTATGTGGCAGATGCCCAGATGGATTGGGTAAAATTTCTACCTTTCGCAGAATTTGCGCATAATTTGAGGAGTACCTCCTCGGGTTTCTCCCCGTTCCAAGTAGTTACGGGGAGATCACCTAAATTCTCTCCACTGCCTGTGGTGTTGTCTCCTTTCCCGGCTCTGGAAGAGTGGCAGGGGACATTGAAGGAGATCTGGAGTATGGTCAAAAGGAATCTAGGGAAGGCCCTTTTGACCCAGAAGAGACAGGCAGATAGGAGACGGTCGGTAGAGTGGGAGTTTGTACCAGGTGACATGGTGTGGGTGTCTACTCGACATTTGGCCTTGAAACAGCCCTCTGCAAAACTGGGCCCCAGATTTATAGGTCCATACCCCGTGTCCAAAAAGATTAATGTCACATATGTCGTTTCACTTCCGTCCAGTATGAGAGGTGTCAAATCATTCCATGTGTCCCTGTTGAAGCCTGCGGTGCATGTGGATTCCTCAACCCCCCCCCCCCCCCCCCCCGTGGTGATTGATGGGGAACCTGAGTATGAGAGCAGATTTTGGATTCTCGGGTGGTGCGTAACCCTATACAGTACCTGGTTCACTGGAGGGGGTATGGGCCTGAGGAGAGATCTTGGGTGCCAGACCATTGCATGCATGCAGAGGAACTTAAGGAAAGGTTTCATAAATTGCATTCTGAGAGACCAGGTGGACCGTGTCCGGAGTCCACGCCTCAAGGGGGGGGGGGGGGGTACTGTAATATCCCTGGAGGATGCAGCTGCGGGAACGCAGGGTGCTTCTGCGGCTGCCTCGGTTTCCGTAACAGGTGGTTCACCAGTTCCTCTGCGCCGAGGATGGGATTGTCAGTTGCTCATAGGGTGGCTGTATCGTGCGGGCGCGTGCACAGACAGGACCTTTATGCTGGGAGGAGGCGCGTCAGCTGGTCGGCTGACGTCAGAGGAGACTCACGGCGCTCCTGATTGGCTGATTGGAGTGGGCGCGGCCGTGGGGTCTCCTCTGCTTCTTAAGCCTTCGGGAATCACTCGCAACCTGTCTGCTGTTGCGAATACTCTGTGTGAGCGCTCAGACCTCAGACAGTATCCGGTGTGTTTTGATCTGGGAGCAAAACCAGGGATTTCACACAAGACTAGGATTATTGTACTATCGTTTATTACTTGATTTTCTGTGTATGACTCTGGCTTTCCTCTGACCTTTGCTCTTGCTTATCGATTCTGTACTTCTTCCCATCTGATTCTGTTGCCAGAATATTACTACCCTCTTGCCTGCCGATTTTGTACTGTCTCTGCCTGTCTGTTACCGACCCTAGACTGCCTGACCACTCTACTCACCAGTGAGCCCTTGTCACTGGTGAGGTGCTTCTGATAGTACCCACCAGCTCCTCTGGTGAGGTCTTGCTAAACTATTCAGTACTGTTGCACCAAGCACTATACACTCAGTATAGATATACTGAGTGTATAGTGCTTGGTGCAACAGTACTGAATAGTTTAGCAAGACCTCACCAGAGGAGCTGGTGGGTACTAATAACAGATGTTAGCTATACTTGTATTATTGGTGATTCTGCAGATCACCACATAATCAGGTATAGTGTCTGCATTATTGGTGATACTGCAGATCACACAATAATCAGACGTCTGTGTTGCTACACCAATCATTACATCACCCAAAAGAAATCAGTGGCATCTTCAAGCAATACTTTGCCAAACTATATACCTCCCCCTCAGCATGCAATAAAACAAAGAGCGCCAATATACTCAACAACGTAACCCTTCCTGAGCTCGATCCAGAAGAATTAGCTATACTAAATGCCCCGATTACAGCTCAAGAAATATCTGCAACCATTACAAACTTAGCAAACAACAAAGCCCCTGGTCCAGATAGACTCTCCTCAGAATTTTACAAAATTCTTAAGACACAAGTATCCCCTACACTAGAATGACCTATCAGGGAAAAAGTTAATCCCCTTAGGAAATGAAACGTATATCAAACTAATTCATTAAAAAACAAAGACCCCTCCTTACCTGAATCTTACCGTCCCATTTCCCTCATAAATCAGGACCTCAAAATCCTCACAAAACTCATGTCAGAACGCCTAGCCCCATTTATGCCTAAACTTATTCATAATAACTAAGTAGGCTTCATCAGAGGCAGATCAGCAATTTCTAACATCCGCAAATTATTAGTAGTCATGGAGCAAGTAAAAGCTTATCCTATTACTCATCAAAATGCAGCTATACTGCTTCTTGATGCACAGAAAGCATTTGATGCAGTAAATTGGGACTGGCTTACTCTTACCCTCGACAAGATGGGATTTTCAGGCGAATTTCTTAATCTCTTCAACTTAATGTACACCACACCTAAAGCCCGTATCTACACCCCAGGCTTCCTTTCTGATCCCTTTCCACTACAGCGGGGCACTAGACAAGGATGCCCCCTATCGCCTTTACTCTTTAATATAGCTCTCCAACCCCTCACTAGATTAGTAGACTCAATCATTCCAGGAATTAAAATAGGGGATACTTGAGTATCCCAAACACTTTTCGCTGATGTTCTTATTTTCCTAACTGATCCAATCACACAAGTCCCCAATATACTCCAGATAATCTCAGAAGTGGGAAAGGAATCAGGCTTTAAAATCAACCAATCCAAAAGCGAACTGCTCTATCTCTCATCTAAAGCTCACACCCTTTCACCTAATCCACTAGGAGTACACATTACTAAAGCCCCGTCTACACGGGGCGATGTGTCTTATCAATCGAGCCGCTGATGCGGCTCGACTGATAAGTTCCGACAGGTCCGATCTCGCTGCCGCCGATTCCCTGCTCGTTCCCCACGAGCGAACAATGGCAGGGAATCGAGCGGAAGATAAGCGGCGCCAGCGGGGACGGGGGTGATCGAATCCGACGCACGCGCAGGCGAGCGGGGACGCGGCGGGTACGTGCGGCGATGCGGAAGAGGCGATCCGGCGGCTAATCGAGCTGCCGGATCGCTACGCGTAGACGGAGCTTAAAGGCCCAGTCACATATCTCGGCATACAATTGAATAGAGACCCACACTCCCTTTACCAATTAAACATTTCTTCTTTCATTTCTAAATTGATTCTCCAAATTCGCTCTTGGCACAATCATTCACTTAAATACCTCTGGACGTAGTGCACTAATCAAAATGATTACGTTTGGTAAGCTACTATACCCTATGCAAACCCTTCCCTTCTTACTAAAGCACAAAGACGACATGTTACTCAATAAAGAGATCGCAAGGTTTCTGTGGAGAAACAAAAAACCTAGAATTGCTCTCCATAAATTGCAAATGCCTAGGGAACTAGGAGGGTTAAATCTCCCTAACATAAGGCTTTATAACCTAGCATGCATGACCCAACACATCCGGGATTGGGTGTCCAATACTTCTGAGTTTTCCAATTTCGAACTTGAAAGTTCCCTAGCCGAACCCTGGATTCTTCCAAGTCTACTACACTCCTCTTGTTCCAACCTCCCTCTTAGATTAAAACACAGCATAGTGTTTAGAGACACAATCGTCAACTGGAAGGAATTAAGAAAAATGTTTAAGCTCCCATGGAGAATTTCCAAATATTTACCCCTATGGGGCACACCTGACTTCTTGCCAGGTATGCAACACAATGCCTTTCTTCGTTGGGAAAGTAAGGGCATCAACAACCTAGGCCAGCTACTCAATATTAACCACTTTACCCCCGCGCGTACGTATTTCTCCGCCCCTTTTTCCATCCTTTAAAAACCAGGGACGGAGAAACACGTACTTTCCGCGTTCCCGACGCTGTCCGCGCTCCCGCTCGTAAACACGCCGCCCGCCGCTAGTAAACACGCCGCCGCCCGCTCGCCCGGAGATCAATGAACGGGAAAATCCATTCCCGTTCGTTGATCTAAGCCCCACAATGACCCGCTGCTCTCCTATGGGCAGCGCGATCATTGTGAGAAGAAACTCACGTGTCCAGCCTCCTTATTCTTCCTCCAAGCTTCCGGAAGGAGGCTTGGAGGTCGCAATAAAGCAAAAAGTTACTGTGGCCATCTTGTGGCCAAATAGTAAACTACACCCTACACATTTTTCACATACAAATAAATGACTTTTACACAAAAAATTAACTCATTACCTCCCACACTCCCCATTTTTTTTTTTTTTTGTAATTAAAAAAAAATTCAAAAATTTACAATTAAAAAAAATACATAATTAGTTACCTTAGGGACTGAACTTTTTAAATATTTAAGTCAAGAGGGTATAACACTGTTACTTTATAAACTATGGGCTTGTAATTAGGGATGGACGCAAAACTGAAAAAAATGCACCTTTATTTCCAAATGAAATATTGGCGCCAAACATTGTGATAGGGACATAATTTAAACGGTTTTATAACCGGGACAAAAGGGCACATAAATTTCATGGGTTTTAATTACAGTAGCATGCATTATTTAAAAACTATAATGGCCGAAAACTGAAAAATATTTTTTTTTCCCCACATTTTTCCTATTTTCCCATTAAAACACATTTAGAAAAAAATAATTCTTGGCATAATGTCCCACCTAAAGAAAGCCTAATTGGTGGCGGAAAAAACAAGATATAGTTCATTTCATTGCGATAAGTAATGATAAAGTTATAGACGAATGAATGGAAGGAGCGCTGAAAGGTGAAAATTGCTCTGGTGGTCAGGGGGTAAAACCCCTCAGTGGTGAAGTGGTTAAGCAACATCGTTAATGGAAGTTCTCCTGGTTTATGGACAGATACGCTCTTATACACATAAACATCTGAATTCTATATCTTCAATATCACTATTAACTACTTTTGATCACTTTCTTCAACCAGGAGTTGAGAGATAATCCTTATCTATTTTACATAAACATCTACAAAACCTACACTCCAAAAAAAAACAGCTCTCCGGCCTTCCAAAAATGGACAAAATGCTTCTCTCACCCGCAACTTATAGACAAAATCTTAGATGGTCTGAATACATATAAAAGCACTATTATTAGCGAAACGTGGCGAGAATCTCACCTTTTCCTCCTATGCAACGCCAAATACGCATTCAATATCAAATATAAACAGCCCCCCCCCAAACTACAAACCCGAATGTCCCAAGTGTGGACATCCTAATGTCGATATAACACACTGTATATGGTTCTGTCCTAAGATAGTACATTTTTGGGAACCAATCTCTCGATTCCTTAATAGACTAGGATGTGGCCACCATACGTGTGACCCATTGCTGTATTATTATTATTATTATTATTTTTTATTTATATAGCGCCAACATCTTCCGTAGCGCTGTACATAGTACAAACAAATAATGGGGAACAAATATACATAAGAAATACAAGACACTGTACAGTCATGACATTGAAAAGAATAAATACAGATACATACATAGTTGATATGTAGTTGGTACATATACATATGTTAAAATTACAGCAGTATGAGAAACACTAGGAGGAGGTCCCTGCCCTTGCGAGCTTACAATCTAGAGGGTAGTGGGGAGGAAACAAAGGGGAAGGAAACACAAGGATTAGTGGGTGAGCCAGTGTGCCTTCAGTGCTGCCTATAGCAAATTATAGGCTTGTCTGAACAGATGTGTTTTCAGAGTACGTTTGAAGGTTTCCAGACTCGTGGCATGACGAACCGGCTGAGGGAGAGAGTTCCAAAGGAGAGGGACCGCCCGTGAGAAGTCTTGGATGCGAGAGTGAGAGGAGGTGACTAGGCTGGAGGACAAAAGGGTCTCCTGTGAGGAACGGAGGGTCAGAGCGGGGAGGTATCTGGAGATTAAAGATGAAATGTATGGAGGCGATAGCTTGTGTAGAGCTTTGTATGCAAGTGTGAGAAGTTTAAACTGGATCCTTTGGGCAACTGGTAACCAATGGAGGGATTGGCAGAGAGGGGCTGCCTCAGAGGATCTAGAAGAGAGGTGGATGAGACGGGCTGCAGAGTTTAGTAGGGATTGGAGAGGTGCCAGTCTGCTTTTTGGTAGACCACAGAGTAGGGTGTTGCAGTAGTCAAGATGGGAGATGATTAGGGCATGCACAAGCATTTTAGTTGCTTCTTGTGAAAGGAAGGGACGGATTCTGGAAATGTTTTTGAGATGGAAGTAGCAGGAGGTAGTTAAAGTGTTAATATGTGGTTTAAAGGAGAGCTCAGAGTCCAGAGTTACCCCTAGGCAACGAGCTTTGGGGGTTGATGCCATTGGGGTGTTCTCTACATTGATTGTGACAATGGGAGGTGGAACAGAGAGCGAAGGTGGAAATATTACAATCTCTGTTTTGCTCATATTGAGTTTAAGGAAGCGGGATGACATAAATGTAGATAAAGCGGATAGACATTTGGGGACTTTAGATAGTAGTGTGGAGAGGTCTGGGGCAGAACAATAAATTTGGGTGTCATCAGCATAGAGGTGGTATTGAAACCCAAAAGAGCTTATTATCTGTCCCAGGCCATGGGTGTAAATGGAAAAGAGGAGGGGTCCGAGGACGGACCCTTGTGGTACTCCCACAGACAGTGGGCGTGGAGAGGAGTTGGTATTGGCATAGGAGACCATGAAAGAACGTCCAGACAGGTAAGAGTTGAGCCAGGAGTGTGCTAGGCCCTTGATTCCCAGTGTTGAGAGGGTCTGGAGAAGCAGGGTATGATCAACAGTGTCGAAGGCAGAGGACAGATCTAGGAGTATTAGTACCGAAAATTTGCCTTTGGCTTTAGCAACTAGGAGGTCATTGGCAACCTTAGTGAGAACGGTTTCCGTAGAGTGTTGAGGGCGGAAGCCAGACTGGAAGGGGTCCAACAGGGAATTAGCAGAGAGAAAGTTAGACAACTCTGAGTAAATGTGGCGTTCCAGCAGTTTGGAGGCAAAGGGAAGGAGAGAGACTGGGCGGTAGTTAGAAAGGGCAGTAGAGTCTAAAGAGGGTTTTTTGATTAGTGGTGTTATGATAGCTTGTTTAAATGAAGAAGGGAAAATGCCAGTTGAGATGGAAAGGTTAAACAGTGTTGTTAAAGCAGGAATGAGGGGGGAGGAGAGCTGGGGGATAAGATGAGAGGGAATAGGGTCTGAGGTGCATGTAGTAAGATGAGCTTTAGAGATTAGTGAAAAAAGACGCTGTTTTTCCACTCATTCGAAAAAACTACCTCTAGATCACCTAACCCTCTAAGAACCTCAGACATCCTACATTTAACCCTTGCAGCAGCAAAAAAGTCCATATACAACAGATGGATATACCCCACCACACCCACTATTCAAGACGTCAAAGATGAAATGTTAGACCTATTTGTTATGGACACAACTGACACTTTACTACACAAAGAAAAAAACACATTTTTTTTTTTCAAGAAATGGAAATCCTTTATCAAGCTAATCTTCTCCCGAGAAGAGATAAACAAACTGATGGAACCTTTTAAATATACCTCTTGGTATTGCACTGAGCAACTATTGGGAACTCTAGGCCCTTTGGAAATATCTTCCTAAAAGGACATTTATCTAGACCTCTAACTACATTTGGACTATAGATAATGATAGTACCCCATGAAGAGAGAGCAAAGACCTATATGTTATGGGAGGGGGGTGTTGAGTTTAGGGATATAGGGGAGTTTGTTATGTTCTTTTTTCTTTTTTTTTCTTTTTTTTTTTCTTTAGCTGTAACATGTATTGAACATGGAGTGCCTACCAAAATAGTAGCCTCCCAATGTTCTAGTCACTCAATTTAAAAGCAAGTTGAATCACATTTATGATCACCTATGGTGCTGTAACTTGACTAGTTAATTGAAAAGTGTTCTTTCTCTATGTATCGAACATTGTTTTACTCTTGTTTCTTCTGAAAAAACAAATAAAACATGTTTAAAAAAAAAAATGCTAAAATTATTAAAAGGTTTTTGGAGGCGGTGGTGGGCCAGCCTCCCCAAACAGACACAAAAGCTGTTGATATTTCAGTCAAAGACCAAGCTTTTATTCACATACTTCCAATAGAACAGGCAACGCGTTACGCATGTTTAGCCCTGCTTCCTCAGGCAATAGTAGTAGGAGTATCACGAGTATCACACTATGGGATACAGACAAATAAGAGAACCATCAGACTGCTGTACACTCAGAATATATACATATATATATATAAATAACTAACATTGTGTAGGGACATCTGTTTCCTGGTGGCGTGTATTATACTGGTCCTATGTGGTAGTTATCCCCAGGGTATATGGTATATGTGGGAGGGGGATGGAGGTGGAGCTGGCTAGTGTGGTAGATATCAATCCTAGCAAGTGATTAAATAATTGAAATGATGTGTGAAAAAAAGGGGGAGGGGGGCGCAGTAAGGAGGGGAAAAGGATAGTAATATTAAATGAATAAACAAAGAAAATGTATATGTTAAAAAATAAACACACAAAAATAAAAGTATAAAGGGATAGGAAACGGAGTTTTGGAGAGGCTGTAGTATAAGAAATGTCAGGGGGTGCATGCTGATTAAATACAAGCCTGGTACAGAATAAAAATCGAAGCACTTACCAGCAAGAAGTCTAGTATACGCCTAGCGCCTCTGTAATTTTAACTGACTGCGCTGGTGTCTTATATACTATATGGGGCATCAATTACTCAATTATGACATCGGCGGGGGGGGGGGGGGGGGGAAGGACGCACTAGGCGGGGTTGCGGGGCTCGGTATGGGAAGCGTTGCTAAGTAACTCCATTGCAGCGAATGGTGTGACGTTTAGGTTGATCGTTATGTAAGGTGGGGATTAGCCGCGCGCAGGCGCACTGGACCCAGGGCACGTCACATCGGCCATTCGCTACAGTGCTCCGGCGCCAGTGTGGTTATACGGCGCAGCAGCCATATTTGTAGTGGGCAAAATGCCCTTCGTATATAAAGATAGTGTTCCTATGAAACTATAATTGAAAAAGGGGAAAAATGGTTCTGATGGGGTGTGCGCAATAAGTATATTCGCCATGATCTATTTATTCGAACGCTATTGGCGTCATCAGTACAAGCCTTTCAATCGAGCCAGCCGCGCACAGGAGACAGGTCTGCAATCCTAGCGGCGATAGGGAAGCAGCTGCCACGATATTTTACATTGGCAAATGGTGGAGCGGAGACGCAATAGAACGAGCGGGCACACGGGGACAAGAGCCACCAGCAGCATTACACAGGAGGCAGTTCACGGCGGCGGCCATGTGGTATGTGATCTGGCTGCCTGAACACTACTGATACTCTTGTGCAGGGGCATCAGAGACACGGGTAGAGGGGACACACAGGCAGGGAATCCCCGACATGGCGGTAGTTCGTATTGGCGGGCGTGAATCTGCCGTTTATAGCCAGGAGTCACTGTAAATCGTAGGGGGTTAATGATGTAGTACAACAGTCTGGCTCAGACTGTTGTACTATGTCACACCATCCCCTGCCATTAAGTTACTTAACGCTTCCCATACCGAGCCCCACAACTCCGCCTAGTGCGTCCTTATTGGCGCACAGCCACTAGACCCTACCCCTTTCTCCCTGCCAATCATCCCCCCCCCCCCCCCGCCGATGTCATAATTGAGTAATTGATGCCCCATATAGTATATAAGACGCCAGCGCAGTCAGTTAAAGTTACAGAGGCGCTAGGCGTATACTAGACTTCTTGCTGGTAAGTGCTTTGATTTTTATTCTGTACCAGGCTTGTATTTAATCAGCATGCACTCCCTGACATTTCTTATACTACAGCCTCTCCAAAACTCCGTTTCCTATCCCTTTATACTTTTATTTTTGTGTGTTTATTTTTAAACATATATATTTTCTTTTTTTAATCATTTAATATTACTATCCCTTTCCCCTCCTTACTGCGCCCCCCCCCCCTTTTTCCCCACATTATTTCAATTATTTAACCACTTGCTAGGATTGATATCTACCACACTAGCCAGCCCCACCTCCATCCCCCTCCCACATATACCATATACCCTGGGAATAACTACCACATAGGACCAGTATAATACACACCACCAGGAAACAGATGTCCCTACACAATGTTATCTATGCTGTCTATGAATTCTCAGCCAACCATTAGCCCCTGCTAGCCCCAGCACTTATCCCCTAATGGTAATCCATTGCAAGAAAAAGATTCAGGAGCCAGCTAGGAAAAATACATGCTAGCAGTAATCGCCACGTAAACCCCGCCCCTGCCGCCATTGCCACATGCAAAAATTGAATCTATGTGATATAAATCCGTTACCCCCCTATGCCGCCAGATCGTAATGTCACAAACCTGGGAAAAAGCTGTATTCCTCCAGCTAGAAGCCAAAATCCTACAAAACAACAGTTATGACCCATTCCAGTCTGGCTCCAGGAAACATCACAGCACTGAAACTGCCCTCATCCAAATATGCAACCACCTGCTCATGGCAAGAGACGGAGGAGAATGCTCCATCCTCATACTGCTAGACCTCTCTGCAGCCTTTGATACAGTTGACCATGACATCTTGATAAACAGGCTACAGGAATACTGTGGCATTGATGGCATAGTTGTTCAGTGGTTCCAATCCTTCTTGAGTGGCAGAATCCAAAAAGTGTCGATGGGGCCCTTCCTGTCCACCTCTGTACCACTTAAGTATGGGGTGCCACAGGGCTCAATCCCCTGCTTTTCACGATTTACATGTTACCGCTTAGGAAACGAATCCAAAAACTTGAAAATTGTGCAAAAGGTGGATCAGCGCATCACCAGGCCGCCTCCAAATGGCCTACAATCAGAGGTGCGCTGAGCCCCCCCAGAAACTGCAAACGCACCTTGAACCCAAACAGAAGCTCTGCATATACACCAAAAGCAAGGCTGCTAAGTGGGAGCAGCTGACCAAAAATGAATTAAATTAGTACGTAGCAAAGAAATGAACAGCGCTACTTAAAAAAAGATAAGTGCCTACCTGCAAGAGTGCAAGCCCCACTTGTGGGATAAAATGCACACCTAGCATACACATAACCTGTCTACCACTGGAGGATGTTGGTTTCCTGTAACAGCTTGCATGCAACTTGTTAAATTAATCCAAAAACATGGCCTGACATACCACTGCTATGCGGACGACACCCAACTATATCTTTCCTTCAAGCCTGGTGTGACGGACCCAACTCTTGGTGTGACAGACCCTAACTATAAACGCCTGCTTACATGAACTACAGCAATGGATGAGTGACAGCTGGCTTAAACTAAATGCAGACAAAACTGAAGTCCTTCTGACCGGAGGGCACATGACAACAAAACAACTTAACTTGCAGTCTTCACCACTGGGAATAGGAGGCACGGATCTACACAGATCTGATCATGTGTGTAGCCTGGGAGTTCTAATTGATGGGGATTTAAACTTCAGAACTCGAATCTCTGCTGTGGTGAAATCATCCTATCTTCACCTTAAGAACATCGCAAAAATCAAGCACCTCATCCCCCCAGAAGATCTACCAACCTTAGTTCATGCCTTCATTACCTCCCGACTGGACTACTGCAATGCTCTCTACACTGGCCTTCCAAAAAAGGACTTTTACCGCCTACTGCTGATACAGAATACTGCTGCCAGACTGCTAACCAACCAACCCAGTCACTGCCACATAACGCCAGTCCTGCACTACCTTCACTGGCTACCTATAGAATGGAGGGTCCTATTCAAGATCGGCCTACTGTCATTTAAATCACTGAATAATCTGGGCCCTGGATACATGAAAGATATGTTGCAGCTGCGTAGCAATCCCCGCATTCTCAGATCCACAGGTTCTAATAATCCAGTCATACCCAGAGTCCACTTGGAAACTTTTGGTCCCAGAGCCTTCTGTCATGCATAACGTTTTGGAACTCCTTACCTCAACAGATCAGGACAGCTCCATCCCTGGACATGTTTAAATCCAGACTGAAAACCCACCTGTTTAGTTTGGCATTTGCAGAAATATAACTCTTGCTGTGTGAATACTTCATCCTGCTACCAATTACTGAATCTGAGAGAGCCTAAGCGCTTTGAGTCCTATGGGAGAAAAGTGCTATAGAAATATTATTGTATTGTATTATTATTGTATCGGCTCTCTCCTTCGCTGCCTGTGCGGTAGAAAAAGCTTGTTCCTCTGGAGAAGGTGTTGCATCCAATCGGCAGAGAGACACAGGGGCTTGCAAGAGACAGGGGCTGTTATTATTTGCTCTCTCCTAATGCCAGGTATTAGATATCCACTCTGCAGCATTGCAGAGGCTGGTTTTCGACACCTGAGAGCTGCCGGTTATCATTGAAAATGTTACTGGGCTTTACCTCTTCCTCAGATCTTTGTGAATTGTCATTTGCTGGCATGCATCTAGGTGTTTACCGCACAAATCGGTAATTTTCCTCACTGCTGTGTAATTTCAGCTTGCCATGCGGTAACAGCCTTGGTGAATTGACAATTCACTAAATGATCAGTGAAATCTGCTGTTTTCTGCATTACCGCATCCAATAAAGCTTTGTGAGTGCTGCCCTAAGTGAGCAACTGTGGTTTCCCATGATGCATCACTCCTTAATATGCAAATCATTTCTTTATGCCCCTGAAAGCAAGGCTGCACATCCAGAACTGCTGATGTGTATTGTGCCTGCAGCTAATATATTTTACAGAGCCACATAATAGTAATAATAAAACTTCTTGCTTTTACTGATGGCTAACATGGTACAATACCCTACTGCTACTTCCTTACAGAACTTTTTCAGTTCAGCAAAATTCTTGGGGTGTCTGGTGTAAATCACTTTCTTGAGGTCATGCCACAGCATCTCAATCAGGTTAATGTCAGGCTCTGAGTGGGCCACTCCAGAAGGCGTATTTTCTTCTGTTTAAGCCATTCTGTTGTTGATTTACTTCTATGCTTTGGGTCGTTGTCCTGTCGCAACACCCATTTTCTGCTATGCTTTAGCTGGTGGACAGATGGCCTTAAAGGGAACCTAAACTGAGAGGGATATGGATGTTTCCTTTTAAACAATACCAGTTGCCTGTCAGTCCTGCTGATCTCTTTGGCTGATTCACACACCTGAAACAAGCATGCAGCTAATCCAGTCTGACTTCAGTCAGAGCACCTGATCTGCGTGCTTGTTCAGGGGCTGTGGCTAAAAGTATTAGACACACAGGATCAGCAGGAGAGTCAGGCAACTGGTATCCTTTAAAAGGAAAAATCCATATCCTTCCCAGTTTAGGTTCCCTTTAAGTTCTACTGCAAAATGTCTTGATAAACTTGGGAATTCATTTTTCCGTTGATGATCGCAATCTATCCAGGCCCTGACGCAGCAAAGCAGCTCCAAACAATGATGCCACCACCACCATACTTCACAGTTGGGAAGAGGTTTTGATGTTGGTGCGCTGTGCCCTGGTTTTCTCCACACAAAGTGTTGTGTGTTTCTTCCAAACAACTCAACTTTAGTTTCATCTGTCCACAGAATATTTTGCCAGTACTGCTGTGGAACATCCAGGTGCTCTTTTGCAAACTTTAAACGTGCAGCAATGTTTTTTTTGGACAGTAGTGGCTTCCTCTGTGGTATCCTCCCATGAACTCCATTATTGTTTGTTTTACGTATCATAGATCCGCTAACATATGTTAGCGTATGCCCGAGACCTTTGTAAGTTTTAGCTGACACGGGGGCGTGGCTTGGCTTTGGCCGTGGAGAGACGCATGTAAGGAGAGCTCCGATACTCGCTCCTTCCTGCTGCTGATCTAGAGACAAAATTGGCCGCCCAACACCCGGAATCACAATGGGAGGAAAGGACGAGGGCTAAAGGCACAAGGGATACGCCGAGGGCAGAAATAGCCACTTATTTCCGCCACATGGAGACCCGCACAAACAGACGCCAGAATGACGCAGCTCCGCCATCTTCGTCCAGATCGGAGACTCCAAAAGCCCAGCGAGACCGGACATCTCCCACCCGTAAGTCCACACAATCTGCACCTATACAATCTTCCTCGGAGGGTGAGGAGGATGGCGAAGAGGAACTAGACATAAAGGCCCTGTTACGCTCCATACCATCAAAGCGGGACTTTGAGGCCTTTGCCACTCGTATTGAAAACGCCTACAAGCGAGATATAAAGGAGGTTAGAGAAGATGTACATGAAATCGGGGGCAGAGTAGACATACTAGAGAAGACTCAAGCAGCACTTATGGATAAGATTGATGAGCTAGTTGACAAATCCAAAGCCCAAGACCAGGCATTACAGGAACACGTTTACAAAATGGATGATTTAGAGAACAGAGGCCGCAGGAATAATGTGCGTATCAGGGGACTGCCGGAGGCCACACATCAAGAAGACCTAATGGTGTCAGTACAGGCAATTTTTAGACTTTTACTAGAAAAAGGAGATGATTTCCCAATTGTCCTTGACAGGGCCCACAGGGCTTTCGGAAAAGTACGCTCTAACTTAGCACGTGATGTGATCTGTCGTTTGCACTCCTATACGCTAAAGGAGGAAATCATGACTGCCGCACGAGACAAACAGTCGGTGGATTTCGATGTCGCCACTATCCTGTTTTTCCCTGATCTTTCCAGGTACACGGTGCAGCTACGCAGAGCAGTCAAACCACTTCTGGAAGCCATAAAAGCAGCAGGAGGACTCTATTCCTGGGGCTCCCCGTTTCGTCTTCTAATAAAATTGGATGGAAAGTCTTTTGTTTTTCAAGGCATCCACGACCTGGACAAGGCAAAGGAATTCATATCTAAAACTGACCTGAGTCTCCCAGACTGGCCCCTGATGGAATCTGTCTCATCTCTACCTCAACAAGAACGCTGGCAAGTTGCGGGCTCCTCTAACAACCGACGTAGATCCTGATCTGCATCTGAGGATGGGTGAACTGTTTCTATTTTCTTTCTTTCTTGAAATTTTCCTCTTTTTTTTTTTACATTTTTACATTTTCTAACTATCACGTGTTTGCTCATTATGGAAAGCCTATGAAGAAAAACGCTTTATTGTGCAGCACAATGGAGGACAGGACAAGCTGCATATACTATATATAATGCTTTTTGTCCTACATTACTTTTTCCTTTTTTTTTATTATATATGCTTCTTTAAGAGACAGCCTTTTTCCCGTCATCCTTCCTGTTCTGAGGGAGGTGACGGAGGACTAAGCATAATATGCAGAAGAATGGAAACTAATGATATGCACTACAACTACTCATACTTTGCTGGTGGACTGACTCTCCCCAAAATGTCGGTTGGGGAGTCACACAATGCAATGCATAATCACTCTATTGGGAGTAGTTGCATATATTGTTATGCACAACGTTTATAGGTTCTTTCATAGAGGTTTATTCTTAATATATATGATCAACATTATGATAGTTAATCACTTTAGATATGGTGGTTCCGGGTGTTGGGTCACTTATAAGGAATCATTAGCCCACACCACGAGATATGCTCACCTGACCTTTTACATTGGCCTCTTAGTGGTGGTTGTGTTTTTTGATTTGTAGCGGGAGGAGAGGGGGCGGAGGAGTGACGACCAGGCCTTCCGCGTACCCCAATGATGGAGGGGCGGTCGAATAAGTCGATAGTAGACCGTGTTTGCTATTTGGCTTTTTGTACTGGATCCCACTTTTCTGAGATTCCAGTACAACAGGGGGGTTTTCTGGGCAGCTGGACAGCTGTGTGGGGTGGGGGGTGGGATACTCTCTCTTTCGTTGGTTCAGGTATTCAGCCTAATTTACATTTCCTTTTATACAGGACAATGACACTCAAGATATGTTCACTCAATGTAAATGGCTTTAATGAGCCATCTAAACGATCCCATATTCTGTATCAATGCCACAAGGAGAAAGCAAAAATTATATTCTTACAGGAAACCCACTTTTTAAAGGGTAAGGCCCCTGACTTAAGCCACAACAGATATTGCCCTAAATGGATATGTAGCAACTTTCCTGATGGTAAGTCCAGAGGTACAGCTATTGCATTTCACAGAACAGCTGAGGTTGAAATTATAGATAGCAAATTAGACAAACAGGGTAGATTCACCTTTACTAAAAATAACCTTAGGGGGTAACAAATTCACGCTTGCATGTATATATCTACCAAATTCTGATCAGGTTAATGCACTTTGCTCCATTTTAAATCAGCTTGACACATATAGTGAAGGCAGGCTTATCGTAGGAGGTGACTTAAATTTGACGTTAGACCCCTCAATAGATACTTCTAGGGGAGTCTCTCATATCTCCATTAGGAAGATAAAACCCCTCAGGAAACTCTTATTTGAGTTACAATTAGTAGATATCTGGCGAATCCTTAATCCAGGTGTTAAAGATTTCACCTTTTTCTCAACCCCGCATCACAGTTATAGTCGAATAGATTTATTTTTGATATCTCACTCATTGTTATCCTGGGAAGCGAGTTCCAGAATAGGTAACCAACTATGGTCTGATCATTCACCTATCTTCCTCAAGTTTAAAATTCCTGAAGTAAAACCTACCACTTTTAACTGGAAATTAAACAACTCCTTGTTATCTGATACAGAATATGGTCCTCGTATAACTAGAGCATTGCAAGACTACATCACTTCTAACACGCAAACGGAAGAGGTGTCACCGGTTTCAATATGGTTTGCGCATAAATGCGTGATGAGAGGTGCATTTATTCAAATGGGTACTAAAAGGAAAAAAGAAAAAGCTTCACAGGTTCTTTCCTTATTAGCTGAAATTCACAGATTAGAGTTACTACATAAGTCATCTTTAAGCTCACAGATACTGAGTGATTTACAAAATACTAGGGAGAAACTAAAACACCTATTGGAACTTGGAAGACTACAGAACTTGATGCGATATAAAGGTCAACTATATGAACACTCGAATAAATGCAGCCGTCTCTTGACACGCTCTTTGAGGCAAAAAAGAGCATCTACATTTATTCCTTTTATACTGAATTCTCAAAACCAAAAAGTACATAAGTCAGAACAGATTGCTAAAGTGTTCCATTCCTATTACTCAAAATGATATAATTTAGAAACAGACAATCCCCCTATAGCATTAATTGATACATTTCTAAAAGACAATAAACTTCCTACCATATCCAATGATCAAATAGAGATGTTAAATACTCCCATTTCAAGTGATGAGTTTTTCTGCTCAGTATCTGGTCTAAAAGCAGGCAAGGCGGCAGGTCCTGACGGGTTTTCACCTGAATATTATAAAATACTCAAGGGATCCTTGGCCCCACTCTTTCTTTCTGCCTTTAATAAAATAGGCGAAGGTGCATCCCTTCCTTCTGAGGCGAAGCTAGCACATATTTCTATAATTCCCAAACCAGGCAAAGACCCCTCTCATAGCTCTAATTACCGGCCAATCTCCCTGATAAACATAGATTTAAAGATATATTCCAAGATCTTAGCTGATAGATTGATTACAATCATACCAGAATTAATTCACTCAGATCAAGTGGGATTCGTACCAGGTAGGGAACCCAGAGATAACACAATCAAAACTTTATTATTATCCAATTTTGCACAATCTTCAAATACGCCCGCCCTTCTATTATCAATTGACGCAGAGAAAGCCTTTGATAGGCTTTCCTGGTGCTTTCTCAAAAATGCTATAACCCACATTGGCTTTCCGCCAGGGTCTAGATTCCATGATCTCATTTTTGCCCTGTATGATAAACCATCAGCTCGAATCAAAGTTAACGGTCTTATGTCGGATCCCTTTAGTATTAGTAATGGTACCCGTCAGGGCTGCCCGCTCTCCCCATTACTATACATTATTTCTATGGAATTCTTAGCAAATTCCATACGCAATAATCCAGATATACATGGATTACTGTTAGGGAAAAAACTATAAATTGGCATTATATGCAGATGACTTGCTTCTATATGTGTCCCAACCGGTGACATCTCTTCCTAATTTGCTGAAAACACTGGATTTTTTTGGCAATATGTGCAATTTTAAAATTAACGCCTCTAAATGTGAAGTTCTACATATATCAATTCCCTCACGGATGGCTAGGAATATTCGGGATTCCTTCCCCTTTAGGTGGTGTGAGGATAGTATTACTTACCTTGGTTTAAAATCACTAAAAATCCTTCTAATCTTTTCCGTGAAAATTTCCTTCCACTACTGGCCAGATTTGAGGAAGATATTCAGAGATGGAAAGGAATTCTACACTCATGGACTGGTCGCATTAATATAATAAAGATGAATTTAATGCCAAGATTGCTTTACCCTCTCCAAACACTGCCCATACATAAACCAGCCTTTTTCTTTAAGAGAATTCTTATCCTTTGGTCTAGATATATTTGGGGAGGGCGTGGTTCGAGGATAGCAAGAAGCACACTTTTTAAATTGAAGGAGTCGGGAGGTCTTGCTTTACCTAATCCTAAACTTTATCAATTAGCTGTTCACCTAACTCGCATAATAGACTGGGGAGTGGGCATTAAACAATGGGTATGCATAGAAGATACATTGGTGGAGGGGGGGATTAAATCTACACTGTGGATCCCACATAATAAGCGACAGCTGTTTTCTAAGAAGTGGCCATTGATCACAAAGGTTTCCCTGCAGCTATGGGATCAATTAATTACACAACACAGGATCTCATTACATTATGGGCCCCTTATGCCAATATGGAATAACATATTATTTCCCCCTGGTTTTAATCCTACCTCTATAATGAGGAAAGCAATGGGTGAAAATATTACTGTGGGTTCTTTGTTGTCCTCGGACCAGGTTCCTTCAAAGCATGAACTGTCAATCAAATGCCAAAATGCAAACCTATCATTTCTTGAGTATTTTCAATTGACACATTTTTAAGGCAGTGTTTGAGAGAGGGTTATATGGTGAGAGACATCTCTGATGTAGAAAAGCAACTATTTATATCACCTCCGGATCGGGGCGCTCTCTCGCTATATTATAAGATGCTCTTGGACATTAATTATGAAAATAAGCCATCCTTTGTATTTAAATGGCAACAGGAATTAGGAGTGGAGTTTTCTGATAAAGAATGGGATAAAGCCTTACTTTTTGCAAATAAAGCTTCAATCTCTGGCAGAGGAAAAGAAAATGCATATAAAATCCTATCACGATGCTATAAAACCCCTGTAATGATTCATAAGTTTTGCTCTGAAGTTTCTCCACATTGTTGGAGATGTGATATTGCTGAAGGCAATATGGTACACATATGGCATTCTTCCCTTCTGATACAACCCTTTTGGTCTAAATTTGTAAAATAACGTCTGACTGCTTAGGAATCACTATCGAAAACTCCCCTGCTACATTACTTCTATTAATGCTTCCAATGCCTATTAAAAAATTTAAAGGGGAACTGAAGAGAGAGCTATCATGTTTATTTCCTTTTAATCAATACCAGTTGCCTGGCAGCCCTGTTGGTCTATTTCTCTGCAGTAGTATCTGAATAAAACCAGAAACAAGCATGCAGCTAGTCTTGTCAGATCAGACTTATAAGTCTGAACCACTGAAACACCTGATCTGCTGAATGCTTGTTCAGGGGCTATGGTTAATAATATTAGAGGCAGAGGTTCAGCAGGGCTGCCAGGCAACTGGTATTGCTTAAAAGGAAATAAACATGACAGCCTCCATATACCTCTCTCTTCAGTTCCCCTTTAAGAAGTCAATTCTGAAACATTTTTTAGCAGCAGCTAGATTGGTGATTCCTAAATTTTGGAAATCTAAAATACCTCCATCCATTACTGACTGGTGCAGGGAAATGGAATATATTGAACGTATGGAAAACTTTGTCCAAGAATCTCATCCTAAACCAATATCCCATGCTAATTCTTGGTTGTTATGGCATATTTACCAGGAATCAGAAGAGGGTAAAGCTATGTTAAGAGGAGAGACTTAAATGCTTTTATATATAGAGGGTATTAAGCACAATTGAACCTTCCTCCATTTTGTTCAGGTTGTCCTATTGGTTATTATAAAGATAGCACTGATGTTCTTTATTTAATCAACTAACGAGAGAGAGGGAAAGGGAGGGTTTGGGAGGTGGGGAATGGAGGGTGGAAGGGTGGGAAGGAAAGGGTGAGGGGTTAAAGAGATAGGTGAATAAGGATGCAAGTTACCTTTCTCATAAGCAATGCAGGTATAACCTTGTTTATTGTGCCTTAATTTTTATATACATGAGATATATCCTGTACAATGTATAATTTGTCTTGAATTTAGCCTAATGTTGGGCAAATGCTGTTCTAACTATAGTTCTGATTTCCTTTTTCACTGTCTCAATAAAAAAATTTTGAAATAAAAAAAAAAAAGTTTTAGCTGACACTCTAGGACTCTTCTTCACCTCAATCTGCGCTATGCTCTTGCAGTCATCTTTACAGGATGGCCACTCCTAAGTTTGGGCAACCACCCAATCAATGCCTGTGGGGAATAACCATCCCCAATCGTGTACAGAGAATCCGTACGTCGGACAGTCTCTTGAAAGAGTTCGGTGAAGAGGCGTCCAAGAATATAAAACCATTAAAAGGTTAAAATCGAGGTGGCTTACATCATAGACAACAACACTTAAAGTATTGTTCAAAAGGTTTATTAGCACAAGGCAACACGTTTCATGAGCCCAAAATGACTCACTTTATATCTGTATCAATATAGAGGAAGCTCGATGTAACACCCATACATATGTGAGTACTTAGCAGTTATACATAAATAAATAATTAATTGAATAACCAAACAATTAGCTGTGAAAATATTCCATAATTTGGCAAGTGGTGCCTTTGCACTGTTGGTACGGTCGTGCAAGCCAATGCGCTTAACTTTGCATATGAGCAAGCATCAACAGTATCCAATAGCCACAATAGAAATAGTAAAAGCTTATATTGATCTGCTTAAGATATCTATTATAGACTATATTAAGGAGCAGCACGGTGGCGTAGTGGTTAGCTCTCTCGCCTTGCAGCGCTGGGTCCCTGGTTCGAATCCCAGCCAGGGCACTATCTGCAAAGAGTTTGTATGTTCTCTCCGTGTCTGCGTGGGTTTCCTCCGGGCACTCCGGTTTCCTCCCACATTCCAAAAACATGCGGATAAGTTAATTGGCTCCACCTAAAATTGGCCCTAGACTACAGTACTTACACTACATAATATAGACATATGGCAATGGTAGGGATTAGATTGTGAGCTCCTTTGAGGGACAGTTAGTGACAAGATATATATATATATATATATATATATATATATATATATATATACACTGTACAGTGCTGCGTAATATGTCGGCGCTATATAAATACTAAATAATAATAATAATAATAATAGACTACTGCATGTAAAAATAGGCACATGCCATATAAAATTTAAAAATAATAAAAAATAAAATAAGGTGGATTAAAACAAAACAAAAAAAAAAAGCACTCATGAATACATTGCATCATGAGGGTTTATTAATATCGCCCCAAAATGTAAAAACTGGAGTTGGCCCTTAAAGCAGTAGCTATTGCCCAATGTTCATATGTAATTAGACTATGGAAATAAAAGTTATACTTAATTCAGTGATGGACTTTTTAAGGGAAACATCTAAGCAAAAATAAAAAACGAGATCTGGACTTCCGGTTCCGGCACCCGGATGGTGGAGGCGTGAGAGATTAGCTCCGCACGGCGAGTCTCCCTCCTAGGCTGAGAGGCAGAAAAAGCACCCCCGCACTGCACAACAACGCTGCCAGACACAGCCCCGACATCAGCGCTGCTATTTCCCGGCTGGTGGACCGCTATCTACTGCGGTCGGCGCCCCGGAAAACCCACAGCATGGAGGAGGAGACGGGCAAGATGGCCGCCGAAGCATCTCGGGCACCAGTGACGCAGCAACAATCCCCGGTGTGGGAATCCTCCTCGCAGAACGCTGCGGACTGGGACACAGAGGAGACCTCTTCTCCACAGCATACAGGTGAGGAAGGAGGGCTGCCCCTGGATTATAAAAAGCTGGCCACAGAAGTAGCGAGACAGCTTGCCCCTGAGCTACAGGCCACGCTGCAAGCCACATTGGACAAATCGCTCCAGGCCATACACAATAAGTTACAAGCACAGAGCCAGAGACTTGATCAAGCTAAACACAGAGTCCAAGCTTTAGAAGATGAGGGGGCCAAGATGGGAAAAAACTATGATAAACCTTTGGAGGAAAACAAACAGTTCCGAGATAAACTACAGGACCTTGAAAATCGGTCACGCCGAAATAATTTAAGCGTGGTGGGGGTGCCAGAAACGATCGCAGCGCCAGCACTACGAGAGCTTTGCATGGTAACAATACCAAAAATGCTGGGGTAACAATACCAAAGATGCTCTGCAAGCCCACAGAGTTGGCCCCCCATGAGCAGATTCCGACAATTGCTCTCCTCGCTTGGTTTTGGCCAGGTATCTGGACTACGCTGAGAAAACCGATCTGCTGAGAGCATTCCGTGACCTGGGAAGGCCAATAGAACACCAGGGAGCAAAAATACGTTTATTTAATGACTATTCTGTGGAGGTTTCCAAAAGACGCCAATCATTTAACGCCGCCTGTGCAAAATGTGTGGAGAAAAAATGGAAATTTGCGTTACAATACCCAGCTATATTGCGGGTCACTGATGACTCAAATACTACACATACATTTAAAGAGAACTCGAGGTGTGTTTAAAGAGTAACTGTCAGGCTGCAAAAGCTAATTTAAACCTCTATTCTCCTGTGTTAAACAGTTTAGAAGGAAGCCAAAAAGGCAATACTGAGGTTAAAACTCTCTCTTACTTTTGATGTGTGCTGAACTGCAAGGATGTTAGACCCAAGCTCTTAAGAGGCCGAGAGGCCGCATACCATACAGCAAAGCATTCTGGGGCCCTCCCCTCGGCTGCTAGTGATAAGTTACAGGGCTCGTGTTACAACAGCAGCAGCTCACAGCACTGAAAAATCTCCGGGCAGAGTACACTGCAGGAGCCCGCTATTGTTCCTAGCCACATGGCTAATTAATATTCACTGCACAGTACTGTTTTCCATTACCAATCTTTTGTGTGAGTGGAATCATCAGGAAGCAGGCAGGACATGACGACACATTTGGCTTCATAGGAGACAGACAAACATGGAACCTGCCATGAGCTGTCAGGAGCATCATTCTCTGCAAATACTATATACAAATTCTGTGAAATCCAAACGTGGACATTGAAATGCATATGTAATGTAAGTACAGCCAATATTTAGCTACTGATGTATGTGTTTATTTTCTCTGAGACCATATACCTAACAGCTCCTCTTTAAAGAATGTTATCTGCATACAGAGGCTGGATCTGCCTATACAGCCCAGCCTCTGTTGCTATCCCAAACCCCACTAAGGTCCCCCTGCACTCTGCAATCCCTCATAAATCACAGCCGTGCTGTGAGGCTGTGTTTACATCTGTAGTGTCAGTCTCAGCTGCTCCCCCGCCTCCTGCATAGCTCCGGTCCCTGCCCCCGTTCCTTCACTCCAATCAGCAGGGAGGGAAGGGATGCAGGCGGGGACCGGAGTTCTGCAGGAGGCGGGGAGAGCAGCATACTGACACTATAGAGATAAACACAGCCAGCTCTGACAAGCTTTTTGTCAGCAGCGTGGCTGTGATTTATGAGGGATTGCAGAGTGCAGGGGGACCTTAGGGGGGTTTGGGATAGCAACAGAGGCTGGGCTGTATAGGCAGATCCAGCCTCTGTATGCAGATAATATTCTTCAAACCCACCTCGGGTTCTCTTTAATTCTCCAGAAAAAGCGCTTTTCTTTCTGAAAGATAGCTCGGATATAAGTGCTGATTGATAATCTTTGAACTACCTAGACTGTTTTACATTTAAGCAGCAGGGGGTGCTGTTGTGTAAAAAGAGAATCTTCTATATTACAGCCTTTGTAAGCAAACGTTTTTTTTAGGCATAATGGATTGGAAGGCTGAAACGTGTTATATCTGATCAGTTTTATGTTATGCTCTTGTTAAAATTAACATTTAAAAGCCTAAAAGAGGAGGGAGATTTGACCCTGGAGTTTGGAAAGGAGGTTGACATCCGGGAAAAAAGTGAAGTCACAAGCATGTGCATTTTTCTTGATTGTTGTTTTATTTCAATGTTGGTTCTACTGAGTTGTTTGTTGCTTTTTCTTAGAAAATTGGCAAAAAAATCCCGTAAGGGATTCAAGGCAGAAAAAGCGAAGGGGCTAAACTTGGGGGGGGGGGGGTTAAGGGGGTTTTAGTCATCTCTGGTGTCCATAACTATAAGTCATCTAAACTATGCGAATACTACAATACATGTTATAAATTAATTCTGGCCAGATGTCTCTGCTTATTACATCTTGGAATGTGAAGGGGCTCCGCTCCCCTGGCAAACGTTGTATGGTATTACGCCATCTGAAAAAGCTTAAACCAGATATTGCATTCCTCCAAGAATGCCACCTGTCAGAGGAACAATTTAAATATATGAGGAAATCCTCGGTAGGCCAAGTACCGTATTTTTCGGAATATAAGACGCTTTGGAATATAAGACACACCTAGGTTTAGAGGACAAAAATCTGGGAAAAAATGTATACAGTATATACTAAACCTGGTGCGTCCATATTCCAGGAGCGTATTGTACAGTACATGTTCTCCCCATTGTCCTCTTGTGTCCACTATGTTTCCCTTTCTGTCCCCCTGTGTGTGCCAATCCCTTCCTGCCACCTTGTGTGATCCTCTTGCCCCATGTGTCCCCTCATGTCCTGTGTGTCTCCTCCAGCCCCCCTCTGTGGTCCTCCAGGCCCCTTGTGTCCACTCCTGTCCCCCTGTGTGTGTGTCTTTGTCCCCTCCTGCCCCCCTTGTGTGTGTTTCTGTGTCCCCTTCACCCCCCCCTGTGTGGTCCTCCAGTCCCTGTGTCCCCCTCCTGTTTTCCTGTGTGTGCCCCCTCCTGTGCATGTCCATGTGTGTGCCCCCCCCCCCCCAGTCCCCATCCTGTCCTCTGCCCCCCCCCCCCCTCCACCCATGTCGACGCTCTCCCCCGGTAACAATAACTGCAGAGCAACTCACCTTTCTATGGATTCCAGCGCTGTGTAGTCTGCTGTGTGGTCCTCCGCCTCCAGCATGTCAGCTACACCTGTAAATGAAAAGTTAGTGCAGAGAGACACTCACCTACTCAGCGGCGGCTGCACGATCTGCAGACATCTCGGTCCGGGAGGCTTCCCCTAGTGACGGCTCCTGCTAATGACTCATTGAGTCATGGGGAATGACTCATTGAATCATTCACAGGAGCCGTCTCTAGGGGAAGCTGCGCGGCTCCCCCTAGTGACGGCTCCTGTTAATGATTCAATGAGTCATTCCCCATGACTCAATGAGTCATTAGCAGGAGCCGTCACTAGGGGAAGCCTCCCGGGACCGAGATGTCTGCAGATCGTGCCGCCACCGCCGCGGCTGCTGCTGAGTAGGTGAGCGTCTCTGCGCTAACTTTTCATTTACAGGTGTAGCTGACATGCTGGAGGCGGAGGACCACACAGCGCTGGAATCCATAGAAAGGTGAGTTGCTCTGCAGTTATTTTTACCAGGGGAGCGGGACCGGCAAACCACACAGGGGGACAAGGCAGGGAGTCCCCGACAATGCGGCGGATCGGCGGTTGGCATCGGCAGGCGGTTCTGAAGTCGGGGATTCCCTGCCTTTGGAATATAAGACGCAGGCACTTTTTCTTCCTATTTTGGGGGGAGAAAAAGTACGTCTTATATTTCGAAAAATACGGTATGTGGGTCTTCTGCTAAAGGGTGTAAAGCGGGTGTTCTCATTCTACTGCATAAAAATCTACAGGGGGAAGTCCTTAATGTAACTACTGATAAGGAAGGTCGTTGGGTGAGCCTACAATTAAAACTAGTTGGAGAAACAATTGCGCTATTTAATGTGTATGCACCCACGGAGGAGGATAAATCATTTTTTGGCTCATTACTGACAGCCACTTTGGCATCTGGTTCCGGGAAGATTATTCAAGGTGGTGATGTTAATGCTCTAGCTAATATTCATGAAGATAGGTCCCCAAAATCTCACCCGAGTCCATTAACAGTAGCTAAATCTATTTTGTTTCAGGATTACTTACAATCATCTGACTTAAACGATAGCTGGAGGCTGCTTCATCCTGATGGAGAGGAATTTACTTTTCATTCTGCACCACATAACACCTGGACGAGACTGGACTATTTTCTAGTCTCCTTTCAAATTATGCCGCAAATAGTTAAAGCAAATATTTCTGATCTAATCATATCAGATCACGCACCTATTCAAATTGAATATTCTCCTATAGTCCCCAGGGGTACGGATATTATTTGGAAATTTCCTTCATACTTATATGAATACGAGGGGTTCTCCCAATTATTGTTAAATTGGTGGTGGGAATACAAAGAGGAAAACAAAAAACATGTTAAAGACATTTTCTTATTTTGGGAAGCAGCAAAACCTACTATTAGGGGCAAAATTATTAGCTACATTGCAGGGAAACGGAAGCAATCCCATGAAGCATATAATAAATCATTGACTGAGTTACGTTCAGCCCATAAAACATACCTTGAGAATCCCTCTCTAGAGTCTAGGATGAACTGGCTGAAAGCAAAGTCAATCACAGACGCAAATCTTAAAACTAGAGAGATGTATATTAAATCATATAAGGATCTGTACTATTATAAATTTGGCAACAAAATGGGCAATCTCTTTACACCCCCCTTTACACCTACAGTGATTAACGTCGCTGCGATCCCCTTCAGGCCAAATAATAAATAGCCCAAAAGACATAAATTCTAGCTTTCAAGATTTTTATAAAACCCTTTATACAAAATCAACTGTAAGCAGGACTCTTGAAGAGGGACAGGCCTGGCTCTCTTGGATTTCTTTGCCCGTACTCTCTGAGGATGATTTATCAGACCTAAATGCACCAATTACAGAGGGGGAGATTAGTGACGCTATTAAACAACTTAAAAATAGGAAATCCCCAGGCCCTGACTGGTTCACCCCCGAATTTTTCATGCTCTTACACCAAGAATTGATCCCGTATTTAAAGTCTTTGTTTGATAAAATTCTAAAAGAATGTAAATACCCAACCTCCGCGAATGTGGCCTATATTAAGCTCCTACTTAAACCTGGTAAAGACCCGACTTTACCGGGATCATTTAGACCAATTTCACTAATTAATCAGGACTTAAAATTACTTTCTAAAATTATGGCAGATCGAGTAGCAGAAATTCTTCCCAAATTGATAAATTCAAACCAGGTTGGATTTGTACGGAATCGATCGGCGGTAGCAAATATACGCAAATTACTTCTTGTACAGGACTATGTAAAGGCCTATCCCAAATCATGTAGAAATTATGCAATTCTTCTCATAGATGCCGAAAAGGCCTTTGATAACGTGAGTTGGGATTGGCTGACCATGGTTCTTGACAAAATGGGTTTCAATGGCCCGATACGCCAACTAATTAAGGCAATGCATACAAATCAGGGAGCACGAATGTATACCCCTGGCTTCTTATGGGAAAAAGTAATTTTAGAAAAGGGGACTTGCCAGGGTTGCCCGCTGTCTCCACTACTGTTTAATCTGGCTTTGGAGCCGCTGGCAAGACTATTAGCAATGACAAATAAGGGAATAGATCTTGGTGGAAGCTGGGTATCCCAAGCCTTGTTTGCGGACGATGTATTACTATTTATGAGTGATCCTAAAACTCAACTCCTCAGGTACTAAGTATAATCCAAGAGGTTGGGAGCTTTAGTGGTTTCAAAATCAAGATCTCAAAAAGTGAACTAATGTTCCTATCATCAATGGCTCCAACAGTTGACAATGGCCAAATTCCGGTGAAAGTTTGCAACCAAGTTACATATCTAGGTAAAAAATTCCAGAGACATCGGCCAACTTTATGCTCTAAATTACCAACCCCTCATCTCGGACATAAAGAGACAATTACAAAATTGGGACTCCCTCCCAATTAACCTCATGGGAAGGGTGGCCCTTATAAAATCATAAACCGGTGTACAGAGGCGCCAGTAGAATAAAAGATGATAAAAGGTTTAAAACATCTAGGTGGTGGTGGTGGACCAACCAACCCAAAACAGACACGATGCTGTCAGTTCAAATTAACGGAAATTTATTCACATACTCCAAAATACTGCGACGCGTTTCTCGGGTCAAAAGCCCGCTTCCTCAGGCATTAAAAAACAGGAGTATCTCACAGCTATCTGTCCTGATCAGGCTCAGCACCTGAGCTCAGGTGCTGATCAGGCTCAGCACCTGAGCCTGATCAGGACAGATAGCTGTGAGATACTCCTGTTTTTTAATGCCTGAGGAAGCGGGCTTTTGACCCGAGAAACGCGTCGCAGTATTTTGGAGTATGTGAATAAATTTCCGTTAATTTGAACTGACAGCATCGTGTCTGTTTTGGGTTGGTTGGTCCACCACCACCACCTAGATGTTTTAAACCTTTTATCATCTTTTATTCTACTGGCGCCTCTGTACACCGGTTTATCCAGCGAACCACCCTTGGTGGAAGGGTGTCATACCCTCCTTTCTTCTATCACAGAGAGCGACATCTTAATCCTGAGTGGGGACAGGCTTGTACTCCCCACCTGCCTATACAGTGGTTGCCTTTGCGGTAACCCGTGTTTGTAAGTATAATACTTACCTTCATTTATATTCCTCCTGGGTTAATACCTACTACACCATATTGGGCTCTCGGTTTGTCTCTTTTATATCTCTTATAAAATCAGTAAGTATCGGAAGGCTACTTTATCCCTTACAAACATTACCTCTACTATTAAAACACTCGGATATAAAACAACTAAATAGAGCTTTTTCAGATTTTCTCTGGAGACGGGGTAAGGTTAGAATAGCATTATCTAAGCTCCATCTTCCAAAAGACTGGGGAGGCCTAGCGATTCCAAATATTCGCTGGTATAACTTAGCGTGCCTCACACGCAATATAAGGGACTGGATAAATGGAACCAGCTTTTATTCTAATTTTGCCTTAGAATGCACTTTTGCAGAGCCTTGGGAACTAACTGGATTACTTCATACACCATTAAAAGATTTTCCCACGAAAACAAAATCAAGCAGAATAATTAAAGACACAGTGATTGCATGGAGGGAGCTTTGTAAGTTATTTCTTGTACCTTACCGTGTGTCCAAATATATGCCCCTATGGGGTTTACCGGGGTTCCAGGCAAGTATTGCCCACGGGGGTTTTCTTGAATGGCAGAGAAAAGGGATAAAAAGATTAGGGGACCTTATTGATTTGAGAGAGGGTAAACTCATGTCCTTCCTGGGTGTTCGACAAAAATACGATATTCCCAAGACCGACTTCCTGTTTTATGGCCAACTGCAGTCCTATGTCGGAGATGAGGTGTAAGGCTTGGTGGTGTATTCTCCACAGTCAGCATGCAACGCATGAGCTGGCGTGGAGGAGGTACACACACCAGCACCAGGAAACAGGCTATCCCTAGTATAGTGGAGGGGAGGACTGACTCCAATAGGAGATTGTGGCGCACAGAGCCGGTGCAGATCTGACAGCCACAAACAATGCTTTCGTTATAACGTCTCAGCGCAAAGTAGCGCTGAGCGCACAAACCAGAACTGAGGAGATCAGGACAGGTAGACAGAATGAACGCTTGCTAGCTAGCGGCTACTTAGCGACAGCAAGCGTCCAAAACCAGACAGACTGGAATGAGGCAGCCAATGCGATGCGGCGATGGCGTGCCTCACAAAGACAGGACAGGATAGTCAGAAAATAGCAGGATTAAGATACATGAACGTAACACAGATAAATATACAATAAGTATGTTTTCCTAGCGTATTACAATTACAGCTATCAATGAAACTATTTGTAACGTCTGACTAACATATGTATATATCGGCAATGAACCGATATATGACATAAGCAGGAACGCTGACTAAGACTGGAGTAATACAGGGGACAGGACTCAGAAGGATTCGCTATCTCTTCGCAGAGATGAACGCAATCCACAAACGGTAACAGAACAGGATTCAGAAGGATTCGTTATCTCTTCGCAGAGATGAACGCAATCCACAAACAGAACCAGAAGCAGGGTAACTACCTCAGCACGGGTGGTCACGGTACGCGCAACCTACCAAAACGTGCTGGAAAGCTGACTAACTGCACACAGGATATAAACAGTTCGTGTACGTATACATCAGCGACACTGATGTATTAACGTAACACAAATACAAGGAAAATAATAAACGTGCTGGTATGCATATATATTGGCAATGAACCAATATATGATGCAAAGACCAGCAAAGTATCTTTATAACAAGAAACACGATCGGGGGCTAAAGCGACAGCAAGACTGGCTTACACTGAAGCTATGAAAACCCAAGGAAACCCTGCAGGAAGCAGATCTTTATACTGAGGTCATCCAATGGGAGCAGACATGCAGATTCCCACACAGGTGAATGATAATCAGTCACAAGCTGACAGCAGGGAAAGACAGACAAACCTATGCAGCTTGCATGGAAAGACATCAGAACTGCCTGAGCTGCAGCACTACTTCCAGCAATAGCTGCTGCAGCAGCGATCATTACAGTACCCCCGCCTTTAAAAGCGGATTCCAGACGCTTTTCAAAACTGAAATTCCCAACAAAACAGTCTGACTGATAATTCATGATGACCGGGACAGCCCGGCAAGACCGAATTCCAGAATCAGTCCCCACAAGACTGGACCCATCAGAACCAGAACCTACAGAACCATGCCCATCAGTACTACAAGCCCCAGTGTGACACCCATCAGAACCATGATTTCCAGAAGAAAGCCCTCCGAAATTCCCTGAGCGATACCCACCGCCTTCCAGGAACCGTTCAGAAACGCCAAAGCCTTTGCAATGCCCACCGGTACTGTCTTTACCAACACAAAACCCACTGTTGAACCAGTCCAAGGCACCAGGACAAGTTTTCTCAGAGACCTCCCAGAACACCTTGAAGCTCCAAAGAGATCCCCATAGGTCAGAATGCCCCTTAGGCTCACATGGAGAACTATCAAGAACCCCTATGGAACCTAGGGCAATTCCCGAGTCAGGGCCACAAGGACAAACATCAATATCAGGGCTTTCAGGGACCAGAACCATCTCTGGGCATGCAGGAAGACTGGCAACATCAGAACATGTTCCCACTAAGGAAGCATCAGAGCACGCTAACACCTTAGACACACTTGGGCATTCTGGCACACTAAGAACATCTGGGCACACTGGCACAAGAGAAACCTCTGGGCACGTCAAGGAACTGTGAGCCTCAGGGTCAGCCAAGACGGGACCAAAACCAGGACCGGCCAAAAAAAAATCATCATGACTAGACTTCGCAACTACTGGATTTTTACACGAGAATGCAGGATCAGACTTAGATGTCGCTGATTCCAGCAAAGTCAGTAACAAATCAGATTCAGGGGCACTAACAAGACAGGACAAATCTTCTGATGTATGCACTGAACCAGATAGGGACTCCACAACTACCTCTGGACTGGACAGAGACTCATTTAATATACTGGATTGGAGCTCATGAGGCACTGCAGAACAAGTCAGTATTGCAGCAGCCCCCACTGGACTAGGCAAAACTGAGGAATTCCCTGGACAGGAAGGGGACTCTGGAACCTCTGCCACAGCGGCCAGAGAACCAGAATCTTTCAGGATACAAGGCAGGGTTTCAGGAATGCTTACTAAATCAGACTGAAATTCTGAGACTTCTGTTATTTTGACCAGAGAATCAGAATTATCCATGTTACAGGGCAAGACTTCTGAAACATGCAGAGGACAGGGCTGGAGTTCCTCGGCTGTTACAACACTGGAGAGGGACTCAACAACATTGGTTAAATCAAACTGTATACAGGGCAAGGTATCTGACACACTTGCTGACGAGGACAATATTTCAATGGCTTCTGCTTTGCTGGGCAGAAATTCATCAAGTTTTATTAGAGCAGACTGTAATTCCAAAACAGCTGCTAGACAAGTGAATATTACTGCAACACCAACTGAGGTAAGCAGTGCCTCAGACCCTTCTGCTAGAGGGTTTGAAATATCCAAAGTACTGGGTGAAGCATAAGACTCTGCGACCACAGCTTCACTGGACAGGATCACTGAACAGTCCATATTGCAGGGCAAAACCATGGAAGCACCTGCTGGACAGCATAATGATTCTGTGACCTGAGTTTCATTGGAGAGATCTACAGCACAATTCATGGTACAGGGCAAATTTATTGGAACATTTTCTGAACAAGGTAATAATTCTGCGATTTCAGGTTCACAGAGCAGATGCTCTGAGCTATTCACGAAACTAGAGCGAGGTGTAGAAACAGGAAGATCAAGACACAATGTTTGCGCATCTGAATCACCATTCAATTGTAAAATTGGAAAATTCAGATGCTGGGGTTCTGAGATTTCTGGACAGGATTGCTGGGACTCGGAAACTGATGTAGTGCATCTATTGGCATCTGCTGGATCAGACAGGAGTTGAACTTTATTAACACAGGTAATTTCTGCAGAAGTGTTTGCAGAGACAGGCAAGATTTTTCTGGTGTCTGTTTCACTAAACAAAGAGTCATGAGTACTGGCTAGGCTGGACTCGGAAGTCAGCAGGACCTCTGGATTCTCTGCTGAGAAATTTGCGCAGGGCAAGGTTAAGAATGTATCAGTGGCTTCTGGTTTACTGGGAAGTAACACTGAGTTATCCATGGTACAGGGTGGAATTGCAGGAACTTCAATTTCACACAAAAAGAGCTCCGAATCACCTGCTGAATCAGCCAAAGGTGCTGAAGCAGGCGGGTCAGAACGCCAAATTTGCGAATTCGGAGTCACATAAAAATCATCCAAAATCAGTTCCCACACATCAATCAAGGGAGCCACACAGTCATACCTACACACACCAGCCTCTATTAGGTTATAGGCTGACTTAATGCATGCGTTCAATACCATTTCACTTTTTGCACTGTAAAATTGACAAAATGAACTTGAATCATTCTTCCATTCACAGACCAGGGCTTCCATCTCTCCCCTCTCGAATGGAGGATCCCATGCATACTTAACAGCGAAACATTTAGGCTGATCACAGTCTGCAGATATGATTGTGGCAGGCACATGTATAGGGTTAATTAGCAGGTGATTGGCAGATTCCTTATTCTTAAGAATCTCCAATACCTGTAGCAAGTGTTGAACTGTAGTGTATGCAAACTTCCCTTGGTTCACAAATAAGTCGATTTGTTCAATACTCTGTAATATCTCATCATAATCATACTCAGATAATTCTTTTAAACAAAAATCTTTATTTTCCCTAGCCAGGGAGGAAAGTTCATTAGTAGTTTCATAAGTCCATTTAACTCCCCTGAAAGACAATTGCATTTCATTATCTGTTAATGGCAGAATCTCATTATAGGTCTCAGTCGCTAAGGATAACGATTCTGCAGATTGGACACGTTTCTTAGAACGTTTGCGTTTTGCCTTTGACCTTGCGGTTTTTGGTGATTTATTCAAAGCTGCAGGAAAATTATCAGTAACACTTTCTGCTTGCTGCTCATTCTTGCAAGCAATTGAAGGAGCAGCTGATTGGCCTGCTGCCAGGAGTTCATTAAGAGGAAAAGGCAATGGATCTATGCGCAACCAGTTATGGATCACAAACGCTAGAAATTCCAGCGGTCTATCTTTCAAATCGGAATGATTGAGAACATCAAATGCCCACTGGAATAATTCCCCTTTAAACAAAATATAACTTAGTTGGAGTGCCCAGGTTGAAACAGGAGTCGCTTGGAGATCAGGATTGGTCAGGAACCTGGCACATTCAGAGAAAAACTCATTTTCTGTTTCAGAGCTAAGTTCTTCAAATTTCTTAAAGGAACAGGAACCATAATTAACAGTGTCATACTTTCTGGGAATCCCCCCCACAATGGGGATTGGTAATGGGGTTTTCATAATGTAAGGCTTGGTGGTGTATTCTCCACAGTCAGCATGCAACGCATGAGCTGGCGTGGAGGAGGTACACACACCAGCACCAGGAAACAGGCTATCCCTAGTATAGTGGAGGGGAGGACTGACTCCAATAGGAGATTGTGGCGCACAGAGCCGGTGCAGATCTGACAGCCACAAACAATGCTTTCGTTATAACGTCTCAGCGCAAAGTAGCGCTGAGCGCACAAACCAGAACTGAGGAGATCAGGACAGGTAGACAGAATGAACGCTTGCTAGCTAGCGGCTACTTAGCGACAGCAAGCGTCCAAAACCAGACAGACTGGAATGAGGCAGCCAATGCGATGCGGCGATGGCGTGCCTCACAAAGACAGGACAGGATAGTCAGAAAATAGCAGGATTAAGATACATGAACGTAACACAGATAAATATACAATAAGTATGTTTTCCTAGCGTATTACAATTACAGCTATCAATGAAACTATTTGTAACGTCTGACTAACATATGTATATATCGGCAATGAACCGATATATGACATAAGCAGGAACGCTGACTAAGACTGGAGTAATACAGGGGACAGGACTCAGAAGGATTCGCTATCTCTTCGCAGAGATGAACGCAATCCACAAACGGTAACAGAACAGGATTCAGAAGGATTCGTTATCTCTTCGCAGAGATGAACGCAATCCACAAACAGAACCAGAAGCAGGGTAACTACCTCAGCACGGGTGGTCACGGTACGCGCAACCTACCAAAACGTGCCGGAAAGCTGACTAACTGCACACAGGATATAAACAGTTCGTGTACGTATACATCAGCGACACTGATGTATTCACGTAACACAAATACAAGGAAAATAATAAACGTGCTGGTATGCATATATATTGGCAATGAACCAATATATGATGCAAAGACCAGCAAAGTATCTTTATAACAAGAAACACGATCGGGGGCTAAAGCGACAGCAAGACTGGCTTACACTGAAGCTATGAAAACCCAAGGAAACCCTGCAGGAAGCAGATCTTTATACTGAGGTCATCCAATGGGAGCAGACATGCAGATTCCCACACAGGTGAATGATAATCAGTCACAAGCTGACAGCAGGGAAAGACAGACAAACCTATGCAGCTTGCATGGAAAGACATCAGAACTGCCTGAGCTGCAGCACTACTTCCAGCAATAGCTGCTGCAGCAGCGATCATTACATGAGGGAGGTAAATCTCCATTGATATATACTTTAAATGACTTCGACAAGTTTATATCTCCGCACACAAATAAACTGTCTCTTTCAACAATACAATCAAGTTAACAACAAATTTGTCTCACAAATAGAGCCTTTCACAATCTATCTCGCTGGTCGAGGGACATTCCGGGGGAGGAAATTGAAAAAAAAAATTACGGAAGGGTATCGCATGTCGTATAAATTAATCCTAGGAGAAAACTGAAGAGAATCACAGCTAAAACTTCTACATAGGGCCAAATATGCATTCAATATAAAATATAAAAATCCTCCTGCCCACTATTGTCCAGTTTGCCCAAAATGCCCCCTTCCAGAAGCAGATTTATTTCACTGCCTGTGGACTTGTCCAGTGATCTCGGTTTTCTGGACCAAAGTAGCAAATTACATGGATACAATTAGCAAAATCAAGCCAGAAATTGACCCACTATTGATGCTATTTCATTATACTTCACCAAAAGCTCCTCCCTTGGGTGGTCCCTCGGCAGCTGATATATTAACATGTCCGGGTTAGCACACTTAATGGTAATGGCCGCTCGTAAGGTAATCTTTTAACAAGTGGATCTATTCTAGTGCTCCAATGGTGTAGGATGTTAAAGAAGAACTCATTCAGCTTTTTAGAATGGACAGACTGGAGGCCTTGATACATAAGGATAAAAAAAACAAAAAAAAAAATTTAAACCTGGAGACCGTTTATTACACAGACCTTTTCTAAAGGAGAAATAATTGAGGTGGTATTACCTTTCAAAGATACAAAATGGTATTTAACAGAACAATTGTTGGGCACACTAGGGAAGCTAAAGGTGACATAAGCGTTTATCTTATAAAAGTCTGTAACCAGAGATGATGAGGGTGGGGGGGGGGGGGAGGGAAAGGGGATAAAAATGTCTTGTCCAATAGCGCATCTTTGTCGGTCTAAGGTGGAGTTCTAACAAAAGTCTATCTAAGCCTTAATTTGTTATACAAATAATATATTTTCAAGATAAGTTGGTAGGTGAACAGAGGCGCCAGAAGGATAAAAGTACATACATTTTTTTTTAAATTGCTGGGAGGAAGTGGGGGACTCGTCTCCATTAAAGCAGACACCAAGGACTGTAAATATATAGATATACACATTTATTGAAAATACCCCAAAGATGCAACGCGTTTCGCAGGCACAGCCCTCTTCTTCAGGCAATAAGCAGGGGATAAACAACAGCAATTCAGTTATAGCAAGCAGAGCGCTCTGCTTGCTATAACTGAATTGCTGTTGTTTATCCCCTGCTTATTGCCTGAAGAAGTGGGCTGTGCCCGCGAAACGCGTTGCATCTTTGGGGTATTTTCAATAAATGTGTATATCTATATATTTACAGTCCTTGGTGTCTGCTTTAACGGAGGCGAGTCCACCACTTCCTCCCAGCAATTTTTTTAAAAATTTGATGTACTTTTATCCTTCTGGCGCCTCTGTTCACCTACCAATATATTTGAGTCCACCCCAGGTGGAGGGGTGATCTACCCCCTTTCTTCCTATCTACAGAGAGCGACTTCTTAATCCTGAGTGAGGACAGATCTAATCTCCTCACCTGCCTAATGAGTGGTTACCTAGGTGGTAACCCGTGTTTGTGAGTATTACCATCTCACTGTTTCATTTATCCAATCAATTTTGACATACTACACCATATTGGGCTCTCGATTTCTCTTCAACTTTATTTTCAAGATAAGGAAGTTATCCTATATTTCACTTGTTTTTGATATAACACCTGGCAATTGTGTAAATATTATGACATTGTTGGACAAAGTGAAAAACCAAATAAAATTTGTTATTAAAAAAAACAAAAACGAGATCTACTTACCTGGAGCCCAGCCCCTGGCAGCCGATCTGTCCCTCGCCTCAGCTCCTTTCGTAACTCGCGAGGTCGGCATCTTTTGCACTTGTGCACGGCCGCAACTCGCAGGCGCAGAAGATGTCGACCTGGCGAGGTCGCCATCTGCAATGGAGGAGACCCTGGAGCTGTGGCAAGGGACAGATCGGCTGCCAGGGGCTGGAGGAAACCCCAGGTAAGTAGATTTTGTTTTTTTTATTTTTGCTTGGACCTTCTCTGTAAACCAGAACTAAATCCATTAGAAAGGGGTGGCAAACAGTAATATACTGGTCAATTGATACATCTTTGATGTGGGATTTGAAAACATCTATATCCCACTGATTTGCATAAGTATATAGCGTTGCTGTCATATAAATGGGTGAAAGGCCAACAGACCAATACCAGGCGGAAATGCCTGTCAAAGAACAAGATAAACCCCAGGGTTGAGGAAAAGAGTAAAAAGTAACCTTACCAGTTGTGGTGTAATACAAAGCATCGGGCACCTCTGACGATCACTATCCAGGTCTATAATTTCCCCGACCTGATTTTTTTTGCCCTTCTTAAATAATGGGAAAACGTGGGCTGTACACCAATCTATTGGAACTCTGCCAGTTGAAAGAGACTCACAAAAGATAAGGTAAAGGAGTTTATCGATAACTAAACTTAATTCCCTAATGCTTGGCATACACGGCGCGTTTATGCGCCGGAATAGAGCTGCTGGCTCGATGCCGGCGCGGGTGCGTGGATCGATTCCCGCTCGTCCCCGCGGGCATTCCTTATCAGTGCTTAGTTTCTGTTCATTGTCCGCCCGCGGATCGAGCGCAGTATCAATCCACCGCGGTGATCGGACAGGTTGGAAATTATCAATCGAGCCGTCAGCGGATTGATAAGAACTATTGCGCCGTGTATGCCCTGCTTAAAGAGACACTGAAGCGAAAAAAAATATATGATATAATGAATTGGTTGTGTACTATGAATAATTACTAAAAGATTATCAGCAAAGAAAATATTCTCATATTTTTTATTTTCAAGTATATAGTGTTTTTTCTAACATTGTATCATTCTCTAATATGTGCAGATTACACAACACTCAACATTCAAAATGATTCTTTCAGAGCAGTCTGTGAACTAATGAACTCTCCTCTGCCAGAGGAATAGTAAATAGTTAACTAACAGTTGAGATAATAAAAGTCAGAAAACAGCCCTCTCCATGACTTTTGAAAGTCGTAGAGATAATGGCTTTTTTGTATAGAGATAACAACTGGAGTTTCTTAACTCTTCCTGTACTGGAAACAATTAGACTGATGTATCTGATCTTAATGTTTTAATTCTTAGCTGTACTACACATATAAATCATAATATCATAGTTTTTTTTTCGCTTCAGTGTCTCTTTAAGGCCCCTTTTACACTCGATCAGTTGCTCTCAGTTATAACTGAAAGAAAACTGATTTTCAAAGTAATGCCCATATTTTCCTACGGCACAGTTCCCACTTAACGCATTTTAACTGAATTATTTTTCACAATGCACTGCCATGGAAAAAATATGTACCAACGCACCCTAATGCATAGCAACGCATTAAGTGTAAAAGGGCCCTTAGGATCCGGGGATGTATGCCATCTGGGCCAGATGCCATGTCTATTTTTATTTTATGTAGTCTTGCCCTCACTTCTGTGTTAAGTATTTTGTGCATCTATAATTAGAGTGGGGCCGAACCTCCGATTTTAGGTTCGCGAACCGGGTTCGCGAACTTCCGCGGAAGGTTCGGTTCGCGGAAAAGTTTGCGAACCGCAATAGACTTCAATGGGGATGCAAACTTTGAAAAAAAAAATTATGCTGGCCACAAAAGTGATGGAAAAGATGTTTCAAGGGGTCTAACACCTGGACCCCCAGGTGGAGGAGTGGGATACATGCCAAAAGTCCCCGGGAAAAATCTGGATTTGACGCAAAGCAGCATTTTAAGGGCAGAAATCACATTGAATGCTAAATGACAGGCCTAAAGTGCTTTAAAACATCTTGCATGTGTATACATCAATCAGGTAGTGTAATTAAGGTACTGCTTCACACTGACACACCAAACTCACCGTGTAACGCACCGCAAACAGCTGTTTGTGTAGTGACGGCCGTGCTGGACTGGTGCGCACCATGGCGAGAGTGCAGGTTTTGGTGGCTTTACAGCCCATATGGTCGCCTGGCTGATGTAGCTGAATGACAGAACAGTGACTGTCCAGCTGATCAAATTTGGTCTGACCACAATGAGGCAATGACCTTATTATCGTGGGTGTGCCCCCCGAGACACTCATCTAGGCGCCGGTCATTGCTTCATTGTGATACGCAAGCCCCTTCACCACGGCAAGGTAATGATCACGAAGGGGAATGGGCGCATGTACATGCCTTTTCTTTTGTTGTTGCAGCTGCCCGCAGTGCAGCCAGAAAAATTAGGCAGTCATGTACACGCACCAGAAAAATTATTACAGCGGCCGCTGCTAGCGGCGGCCTAAAAAATTCAGCAATCCGCCTGGAGTCCCAGACCCTGTTGGTGGTGGCGGAGAAAGTAGTCAAGCGGCCTGCAGGCAGACATGCTGTGTGGAGGGACTGGTAATGACTTAGTCTTCTTGGGGCAGGCCAGGCAGCCAGTCACACGGCGTGCAGGCAGAGATGCTGTGTGTGCGGGGACTGACTTAGTCTTGGGGCGGGCAGCAGCCCTCCGGGATCCATGCCTCATTCATTTTGATAAAGGTGAGGTACTTAACAGTTTTGTGACTTAGGCGACTTCTCTTCTCAGTGACAATGCCTCCAGCTGCGCTGAAGGTGCTTTCTGACAGGACGCTTGCGGCAGGGCAGGAGAGAAGTTGGATGGCAAATTGGGACAGCTCTGGCCACAGGTCAAGCCTGCACACCCAGTAGTTCAAGGGTTCCTCATCGCTGTTCACAGCAGTGTCTACATCCACACTTAAGGCCAGGTAGTCGGCTACCTGCCGTTCCAGGCGTTGGTGGAGGGTGGATCCGGAAGGGCTACGGCGAGGCGTTGGACTAAAGAACGTCCGCATGTCCGACATCACCATGAGATCGCTGGAGCGTCCTGTCTTTGACTGCGTGGACACGGGAGGAGGATTAGTGGCAGTGGTACCTTGCTGGCGTTGTGCTGTCACATCACCCTTAAAGGCATTGTAAAGCATAGTTGACAGCTTGTTCTGCATGTGCTGCATCCTTTCCACCTTCAGGTGAGTTGGTAACAGGTCCGCCACTTTGTGCCTGTACCGAGGGTCTAGTAGTGTGCCACCCAGTACAGCTCATTCCCCTTGAGGTTTTTTATACGGGGGTCCCTCAACAGGCAGGACAGCATAAAAGACGTCATCTGCACAAAGTCGGATCCAGATGTACCATCTATCTCCCCTTGCTCTTCCTCAGTGACGTCACGTAAGTCAACCTCCTCCCCCCAGCCGCGAACAATACCACGGGAAGATTGAGCAGCACAAGCCCCCTGCGACGCCTGCTGCGGTTGTTCTCCTGCCGCCGTCCCCTCCTCCTCCCCCAAAGAAACACCTTGCTCATCATCCTCTGAGTCTGACTCGTCTTCTGCACACGACTTCTCTTCTTCCTCCCCCTCCCCCCTCTGTGCTGCCGCAGGTGTTGAGGAAACAGCTGGGTCTGATGAAAATTGGTCCCATGCTTGTTCCTGCGTAACTGTTCCTGGTCATGCTCATTCACAGCTTCATCCGCCACTCTACGCACAGCACGCTCCAAGAAGTAAGCGTAGGGAATCAAGTCGCTGATGGTGCCTTCACTGCGGCTCACCAGGTTGGTCACATGGCCGCATGAGCCTGCATGCATTTCTCATCAGTGTCCAGTTGTCGGGCCAGAACATCCCCATCTTCCCAGACTGTTTCGTTCTACTGTAGTTGTAGAGGTACAGGGTGACGGCTTTCTCCTGTTCTAGCAGGCGGGAGAACATGAGCAAGGTCGAATTCCAGCGAGTCGGGCTATCGCAAATCAGGCGTCTCACCGGCAAGTTGTTTTTCTGCTGAATTTCCGCAAAGCGTGCCATGGCTTTGTAAGACCGCCTCAAATGCCCACAGAACTTCCTGGCCTGCTTCAGGACATCCGCTAAGCCAGGGTACTTTGACATAAATCTTTGAACAACTAGATTCATGACATGTGCCATGCAGGGTATGTGTGTCAGCTTCCCCATATGCAAAGCGGCAAGGAGATTGCTGCCGTTGTCGCAAACCACGTTGCCTATCTCCAGGTGGTGCGGGGTCAGCCACTAATCCACCTGTTTCTTAAGAGCAGCCAGGAGAGCTGCTCCAGTGTGACTCTCCGCTTTGAGGCAAGACATGTCTAAGATGGCTTGACACCGTCGTGCCTGGCATGCAGCATAGGCCCTGCGGAGCTGGGGCTGTGTAGCTGGAGAGGAGAACTGCCACTCAGCCAAGGAGGAGGAGGACAGTGAAGAGCATGTAGCAGGAGGAGAGGAGGTGGCAGGAGGCCTGCCTGCAAGCCGTGGAGGTGTCACAATTTGGTCCGCTGCGCCCTGCTTGCCATCGTTCACCAGGTTGACCCAATGGGCTGTGTACGTAATGTAGCGGCCCTGCCTGTGCTTGGCAGACCAGGCATCCGTGGTCAGGTGGACCCTTGACCCAACGCTCTTCGCAAGAGATGACACCACTTGCCTCTCAACTTCACGGTGCAGTTGGGGTATGGCCTTTCTAGAAAAATAAGTGCGGCCTGGCATCTTCCACCGCGGTGTCCCGATGGCCACAAATTTACGGAAGGCCTCAGAGTCCACCAGCCGGTATGGTAACAGCTGGCGAGCTAACAGTTCCGCCACGCCAGCTGTCAGACGCCGGGCAAGGGGGTGACTGGCCGAAATTGGCTTCTTCCGCTCAAACATTTCCTTCACGGACACCTGACTGCTGCTGTGGGCAGAGGAGCATGAACCGCTCAAGGGCAGAGGCGGAGTGGAGGAGGGTGCCTGTGAAGGTGCAAGGGAGAAAGCGGCAGAAGCAGTTGATGCACCTGGAGGAGGAAGAGGAGAAGGAGGGTGACTTTTCTTTTGTGTGCTGCTGCTGCTTTTGCTCAGGTGGCCATCCCATTGCTGTTTGTGCCTTTTCTCCAGGTGCCTTCGTAAGGCACTTGTCCCTACGTGAGTGTTGGCCTTTCCACGGCTCAATTTTTGTTGGCGGAGCGAACAGATGGCTTTGCTCCGATCTGAGGCACACACATTAAAAAATTTCCACACCGCTGAGCCACCCTGGGATGTGGGCACTATGGGGACTGAAGGCAAGTTGGCTGGCTGTACATAGGTGGCGATACATGGTGCTGGACACTGCCACCAGCTGTTTCTGACGAAGAGCTGCCCCAGCTTCTTTCAGCAACTTCTCTCCTCCTACTACTCTCTGACTCCCCCTCTGAACTGTCCCCTCTTCATCTCCTCTATTGGGAACATACAGTGGATCCGTATCATCGTCATCATCGTAATCATCCTGCCCATCTTCGCTTGCCTCAGAAAAATCCAAACATGCACCATCAGTAGGTCCTTCATCCTCCTCACACGTTACATCCATAGTGTTGTCGCGTAACTCAGACATATGAGCTGGTGAAAATTCATCTGGCTGTAACAACAATGGCTGTGCATCAGTGATTTCACCACTAAATACTTCTTGCGAAGTGTCAAATGCAGCGGAAGTGGTGCTAGTAGTAGCGCTGGTGGCTGAGCAAGATGAGGTGTTCTGTGTCGCTAAATACTCAACCACGTCCTGACAATCTTGGGAGGTGATGGGACGTGCCTTCTTCCGAGCACTGTACTGTGGGCCAGGTCCACATGAAATTACATTTACACGACCTCGCACAGACCTGCCGGGTGACCTTCCTCTGGCTCTGGCACTACCTCTTTCTCTACCTGTTTTGTCCATATCGAGTATGCACGGAGTGGTATATCACACTGTGTGCACTCACGTAGGTAGGTGGGTTCACTTAACTGCACAGGTATGCGCACTGATGCGGTGGGTTCACTGAACAGAACAGGTATGCAGTGGGGGTTCACTGAACAGAACTGGTATACAGTGGCGGGTTCACAGAACAGGTATGCAGTGGCAGGTTCACTGTACAGGTATACAGTGGCGGGTTCACTGAACAGAACAGGTATACAGTGGCGGGTTCACTGAACATAACAGGTATACAGTGGCGGGTTCACTGAACAGAACAGGTATGCAGTGGCGGGTTCACTGAACAGTACAGGTATGCAGTGGCAGGTTCACTGAACAGGTATGCAGTGGTGGGTTCACTGAACAGGTATGCAGTGGCGGGTTAACTGAACAGGTATACAGTGGCGGGTTCACTGAACACAACAGGTATGCAGTGGCGGGTTCACTGAACAGGAATACAGTGGCGCGTTCACTGAACAGAACAGGTATGCAGTGGCGGGTTCACAGAACAGGTATGCAGTGGTGGGTCCACAGAACAGGTATGCAGTGGCAGGTTCACTGAACAGGTATACAGTGGCGGGTTCACTGAACAGAACAGGTATACAGTGGCGGGTTCACTGAACAGAACAGGTATACAGTGGCGGGTTCACTGAACAGAACAGGTATGTAGTGGCGGGTTCACTGAACAGGTATGCAGTGGTGGGTTCACTGAACAGGTATGCAGTGGCGGGTTAACTGAACAGGTATACAGTGGCGGGTTCACTGAACACAACAGGTATGCAGTGGCGGGTTCACTGAACAGGAATACAGTGGCGGGTTCACTGAACAGAACAGGTATGCAGTGGCGGGTTCACTGAACAGAACAGGTATACAGTGGCAGGTTCACTGAACAGAACAGGTATACAGTGGCGGGTTCACTGAACAGAACAGGTATGCAGTGCCGGGTTCACTGAACAGGTATACAGTGGCGGGTTCACTGAACAGAACAGGTATACAGTGGCAGGTTCACTGAACAGAACAGATATACAGTGGCGGGTTCACTGAACAGAACAGGTATGCAGTGGCGGGTTCACTGAACAGTACAGGTATGCAGTGGCAGGGTCACTGAACAGGTATGCAGTGGTGGGTTCACTGAACAGGTATGCAGTGGTGGGTTCACTGAACAGGTATGCAGTGGTGGGTTCACTGAACAGGTATGCAGTGGTGGGTTCACAGTACAGGTATGCAGTGGTGGGTTCACAAAACAGGTATGCAGTGGCAGGTTCACTGAACAGGTATGCAGGTATCCAGTGGGCTCACTGAACAGAACAGGTATGGTGGGCTCACTGAACAGAACAGGTATGCAGCCAGGAACAAGCTAAGCCTAACTAATCTTTCCCTATGAGAGACAGTCTGCAGCAGCTCGCCCTACTCTCACTAACGCAGGCACACGAGTGAGCGTAATGGCCGCCGCTGCCTGCCTTTTATTAGGGGGGGAGTGGCTCCAGGGGCTAGTGTAGCTTAATTGGCTACACTGGGCCTGCTGACTGTGATGTAGAGGTTCAAAGTTGACCCTCATGGTGCATTATGGGGCGAACCGAACTTCCGCAAAAGTTCGCCTGCGGGACGCGAACGCGAACCACGGACGTTCGCATGGAACCGTTTGCAGGCGAACCGTTCGGCCCAACTCTATCTATAATTTTCAACAGCGATGTTTTCCTTGTGAAGACAGAAGCAAACAAAGCATTTAATAACTCCTCCCTACCTTGGTCATCCACCATTGAGTTCCCACCCTCATCCTTTAGGAGTCCAATACAATCTGCCTTTCTTTTTTTAGGTGTAGCTGTGTAATGTACTTTCGCCCCCCCTATGGAGTCACTGGGGTAAGGTGGAGTGCATGCAGAAGCTCCAGCATGTACATACATGAAATAAAGGCGCCTGGAAAAAAGAGCACAGGGGATTACCACTAGTAGAATAACGTTACAATTAACGCAATTAGTAACGCTAATAGTAGCATGCAATTAGTAACGCTAATTAGTAACACAGTAGTGTTTATTGATATTTTACCATAGCTAAACCTAACCCTACACTCACACAGAACACTCCCTCTATTGATGCTTACCCTAACACCCCCCCCAGCGGTGCCTAAACCTAAGACCCCTGTGCCTAACTCTAAGACCTCCCTGGTGGTGCCTAAAACCAAGACCCCCATGGTGCCTAACCCTACCCCTCTGGGTACACCTAAACCTCCTCCCCTCCTAAACCTTAACTCCCCTCTGTGCCCACTATTCGATGCCGCAATTGAGATTACCCCAGCACCCACGATGCTTTCGGCACACCCAATTGAAGGTGCCGCACTGCGCCCAAATTTCCTTCCTTTTCCACAAATTGCAGCTTTTACAATAGGGACCTATGGCGGCGCTGTTTTTTCCTAAGGGCTCCTGCGCTCTTTTTACCTGATTTTTCAGCATGTTGCCTGCGTGCGTGACATCACTAAGTCTGTATAAGAACACATCAGTCCCAGAGGGACGAAGCCAACGCCAGGACAGGTGTGTTAAGGAACCATGGTTCATGGAAGAAGAAGGAACAGTGAGGACAAAACTGATTGACTCCACTGTGCCCCCGGGCCCATTCCAGGTTGGGCCGAGAAAAATCTGGTCACTGTAACTGTCACCTCCAGCTAAAGAGGAACTCCATTGAAAATAATGTAATGAACAAAAGTGCTTAATTTTTACAGGAATTGTGTATGAATGATTTTGTCAGTGTTCGCCCATTGTAAAATCTTTCCTCTCCCTGATTAACATTCTGACATTTATCACATGGTCACATTTTTACTGCTGGCAGGTGATGTCAGTGTAAGTAGCTGCTGTTTGTTTTTTTGGCAGTTGGAAACAGCTGTTATTTCCCACAATGCAACAAGGCTCCCACAGTGTGATGTCAGCACCATGTTCCTGACATCACACTGTGGGAGGGGTTTCACCACAATCTCAGCCATACAGAGCCCCCTGATAATCTGTTTGAGAAAAGGTAAAGATTTATTGTGGAAAAAGGGGGTATAAGCTACTGATTGTGATGAAGTTCAATCCTTGGTTACTTTTTCTCTTTAACATGATCGTATGTCTCTGTGCAGCTGAATGAATCATCAGTCATCACAGACTCTGCAGCTTCAAACCACCCATTTAGTCCTCTCTTTTAGCATCTTGCCCAGTTTCTGAAGAAACAAGGTCCCTAAATTCCACCACCTCTTCCAAAGTCCATAAAGTGTGGGTGCTGAAACATTGTAGGGCCTGATTACCCACAAAGCAAACAATTGCAGAGGAATTGTAACAAACATATCTAGTGTGGTCTCTGGAGTCTGTTCTGATAGCGTGGAGCAGCTGGAGGAAGCTTCCTCTTCCTCTTTGGTCAGTCACATCCCCGGCTCCCCTGTAGATGTGAATCAGCATGTTCGCATCTCTGGCTCCCCTGTAGAATTGGGGTCAGCGTAATCTCTCTAGAAGGACGTGCACAGCTCAGAGCTGCTTTTATAGGTTAAGGAGGCGTGTCTGAGGTGTGTCAGCTGATTCCTGCGGTCAGCTGACACTTGCTGCAGGGATCTTGCTGATTGGTCTGATTATCCTGGGGGCTTGGTCTGTGCTCTATTCCTGCTATAAGCCCTGTGCATTCAGTTACTCACTGTCCATTATAGCTATCAGGTCACTGAGCGCTGGACCTTGCTTTACTGCTTAGTCTAGTTAAAGTTCTGCAGAGCTACGTATATATGCAGACACTGCTGATATATACATACTCTAGTTAGTCTAGTATTGTATATTGTAATTATTCTGATTGTTATTCTGTGTATGACCCGGCGTGCCCTCCACTTTGATTAAAGTCTCATCCCTCTGTATTACTGTCATCTGATACTCAATATTGACCTCGGCTAGCCTAACGACCCTGTCTCTGCCTAATCCATAACTGTACCTCAGCCATCTGACCTATGTGTATGACTTTTGCCTGTATAATGTTTTCGCACCTGTCTTAGCCTACTGTACTTTAGCCATCTGATTACCAGTGTATGATCCTAGCCTGTTATTGACCTTACTCTGCCCCAGTCCCTCTGTACCGCATATCTCTGACTTCATGTGTATGACCTCAGTTGACGATCTGACCTCGATTATCGTATATTCAGTGTACACTTCATAGCCTGCATTACAGCCAGCCTTACATTATAACGGACCATACCAATATTATGGAGGAATTACAATGCCAGGTGCAGATATTTGCGACTGCCGTTAATCAGCTTAATACTACAGTTGCTGCTCAACAGGAGCAATTAACTCAGTTGTTACACCCTCCTCAACCTGCGCAACCTACAGGTCTTTCAGGGCAATCTGTAACTGTTTTTCCTAAAGAACCTAAAAATGCCGCTACCTGAGAAATTTTCTGGTTCCAGAGCAGATTTCAGCAATTTTAGAAATCGTTGTTTTTCATATTTTGAGGTCAGACCGAGGTCCTCAGGCTCAGAGTCACAGAGAATTGCTCTAATCAAGACACTTTTACAAGGTGATTCTCAGACTTGGGCTTACGGATTGAATCCTGACCATGAAGCTTTGTCTTCCGTTGACAAATTCTTTGAGGTTATGTCAGTGATTTATGCCTATCCGTAAACTTTGCGACTTACGGCAGGGTTGCCATACTGCGGAGGAATATGCTGCTGAATTTTGACGCTGGTCAGGTTCTTCCAAGTGGGGGGAAGCGTCAGTCCTTGACTAATTTCTGCTCGGCTTGACAGATTCGGTCAATGATGCTCTAGTAAGCCATCCTGAGCCCAAAAAACTGGAAGAGGCCATCATTTCTCTGGCAATCCGTGTTGATAGACGGATTAGATATTGTCGGCAGGGTAGGCTGCATTCTTCTGTCATGTCTGGTTCTCGTTCTGTGAGTGCAGTTACTAACTCGGGTGAAGAACGCATGCAACTGGGGTATTCAATGTTATCTCCTTCCGAAAAACGTAGGAGACGACATGAGAGTTTATGTATGTATTGTGGAGAGAAGGGACATTTTGTTCAAAATTGTTCTGCAAAAAAACAGGCGGAAAACTTCCGCGCCTAGGTGTAGTTGGGGAATCACCTGGGCGAGCAGATTTTTCCCATAAAAGTAAAGAAAATACTGTTGCCGGTTAATATTATTTGGAATATTTAAACTAGTCCTGTGCAGGCCTTTATTGATTCCGGGGCGGCAGGAAACTTTATTGATTCTGAGTTTGCTGCTAGTTTGGGAATTCCAGCTCTGCCTGTACAGAGTAAATTATATGTCACGGCAATTGATGATTCACCTCTTCAAAGTGGTCAGTCTATTGCCATTACTCCAGAAGTGTATTTGCAGATCGGAGTGTTACATTTTGAGAAATTACAATTTTTCATTCTCAGAATGCCCTCCAGCCTTTTGGTCCTAGGTCTCCCATGGTTACAGGCACACAATCCACGTGTTGATTGGTGCTCTGGTCAATTGACTAACTGGTCAACTCTATGCTCGGAGAAGTGTCTAAAACAAATTCCATTATTTAATGTTGAGATCTCGTCCGAGAAATTACCTTGTCACTATTCTACATATGTTGTGTTTTCTCCCCAGTCTGCCGACAAATTGCCTCCTCACAGACCTTACGATTGTCCAATTGATTTATTGCCAGGTACCATGCCCTCCCGGGGACATTTATATACTCTTTCTGGTCCTGAGAAACAAGCTATGAAAGATTATATTAAAAAAAAAACCTTGAAAAAGGTTTCATTCGCTCATCTACTTCTCCAGCAGGGGCAGGATTTTTCGTTGTGGAAAAAAAAGATGGCGGATTACGCCCATGTATTGACTACCGTAGTTTGAACAAGATTACTGTGAAAAACAGATACCCTCTCCCACCCATTGACGATTTGTTCTCACAGGTATCTGTCGCTAGAGTTTTTAGTAAGTTGGACCTGAGAGGAGCATACAATTTAATCAGAATTCGTCAAGGCAATGAGTGGAAGACGGCTTTTAACACTCAAGATGGACATTACGAATTCCTCATAATGCCATTTGGCCTATGTAATGCCTCAGCCGTCTTCCAAGATTTTGTTAACAACGTATTCCGGGATGTTCTGGGTAAATTTGTGGTGGTTTATTTGGATGACATCGTAATCTATTCTAAATCACTGTCAGAGCACAGAGAGCATGTAACAATGGTTCTTCAGAAATTGAGAGAGCATTCTTAGTATGCTAAGTTAGAAAAATGTCTGTTTGAAGTTACGGAGGTACCCTTTTTGGGTTACATAATTTCAGATTCTGGTTTATCTATGCATAAAAAGAAAGTTTCGGCAGTTCTAGAGTGGCCACAACCTGGGAAACTTAAAGCGTTACACCGGTTTTTGCGATTTGCCAATTATTATCGTAAAATCATTAAGAATTTCTCCACTCTGGTGGCCACATTAACAGATCTCACTAAGAAGAGGGCTGATCCTTCCAACTGGCCGTCCTCGGCCTGCGAGGCCTTCAATACACTAAAAACAGCCTTTTGTGCTGCCCCTATTTTGACACACCCCAATGTTTCTTTGCCATTCTGTGTGGAGGTTGATGCCTCTGAGGTGGGAGTGGGGGCAGTTCTTTCTCAGTATTCAGATCGGCCTGAGCGTTTGCATCTGTGTGCTTTCTTTTCTCAAAAGTTTTTACCAGCAGAACGTAACTATGATATAGGAAACAGAGGATTATTGGCAGTCAAGATGGCTTTTGAGGAATGGAGACATTGGCTGGAGGGTGCGGAACATCCCATTACTGTGTACACTGACCATAAAAATTTGGAATACGTAGAAAAAGCAAAAAGACTCAACCCCACACAAGCTAGATAGGTATTGTTTTTTTCACGTTTTAATTTCACAATAACGTATAAGCCGGGAAGTAAAAAGGTTAAGGCTGACGCTCTGTCTAGAATTTTTATTTCTGAAGTTTTACAAACTGAAGTCCCTATTTCTATTATTCCCAAACAATGTGTGGTTGCAGCTACTGACACTCAACATTCATTGGAGTTACCTGAATTATTGTCTTCTTTCCAAACAGATTGTCCACCAGGGAAACCCCCGGACGTTTCTTATGCACCTATTCATTTGCATTTACAGGTATTACAGCAATTTCTTGACACCAAATTAGCAGGACCTCCAGGTGAAACTAAGGCCACATACAGACATCAGACCATAGTCTTTGGAAAATGAAAGATCACAGACCAATCTTACCACCCTTCCTGTAGTATAAGAGCCATACTCTACACAGTCTTTTCTATGGAGCTGAACTCCACATCAGGAAAAAATCTTGGCAAGATGCTGCACACACAGATGCTGTACAGACACAAAAGATCAGTATCTGCAAAAGATCTGTTCCTGCCAAAAATCCATTCCTGCAAATTGCAATGATAGTCTATGAGATCTGCAGATCATCATACACACATGATTTAACTGACATTCATCTGCAGATCTGCAGATCTGAAAATCCATCCTTGTGGATCTGATCTGCAGATGAATGTCAGTTAAATCATGTGTGTATGATGATCTGCAGATCTCATAGACTATCATTGCAATTTGCAGGAATGGATTTTTGGCAGGAACAGATCTTTTGCAGATACTGATCTTTTGTGTCTGTACAGCATCTGTGTGTGCAGCATCTTGCCAAGATTTTTTCCTGATGTGGAGTTCAGCTCCATAGAAAAGACTGTGTAGAGTATGGCTCTTATACTACAGGAAGGGTGGTAAGATTGGTCTGTGATCTTTCATTTTCCAAAGACTATGGTCTGATGTCTGTATGTGGCCTTAGACTCTAGATTTACTGACACGTCATGTTTGGTGGTCAACTGAGACAAGGTTGTAAGGCCTTTGTTGGCACTTGCAATATGTGTGCCAGAAGTAAAGTTTCTAGGAACGCGCCTAGGTGAAACCTTATGACTTTACCTATTCCTCAGTTTCCATGGACCCATATTGCCATGGATTTTGTGGTAGATTTACCTCCTTCTGGGGGAAAAAGTGTCCTTTGGGTAGTAGTGAACAGATTTAGTAAAATGGCTTATTTTGTACCTTTATGTACATTACTTTCTGCTAAGGAGTTGGCAGAATTATTTATTGTCTGATAGGGGGCTTCAGTTTATTTCTCAATTTTGGCGATCGTTCTGCTTTTGGTTGGGAATTACCTTGTCATTTTTGTCCGGTTTTCATCCGGAAACTAATGGTCAAATTGAAAGGACCAATCAGTCGCTAGAACAATATCTCAGGTGTTTTGTATCTGATCATCAGGAAACATTGCTTCAGTTCTTGCCATTTTCAGAATTTGCATTTAATAATCTTCCGAGTTCATCCACCAAATTATCACCTTTTCAAGTGGTTACGGGCCAAAATCCTAAGTTTACCTCATTCTCCACTCCTCACTCATCTCATCCGGTCTTGGAAGATTGCATCTGATTTACATTCAAGGCATGTATTTAGCCCCTGTGGGGCTCTGCATACCTCTGTTGGCTTACATTTCAGTTTGCAGCCTGGAGGCGCTGTCACTTGTTTGATGTCTGTTTGAAGAAATGTGTATACCCTCCTCCTTTACAGACAGCCCTACTGGAGGAATTAACTCTCAAGCTACAGAAATATCTACCTGCAAGGCTCCTTATTATTGGAAACTTTAACAATATCATTGCCTCACAGCTAGATTCCACTAATAGGACACGTACTGCTAACACTGACCTAACCAACGGGGCTGACTCTTTGGCGCTTACGGAGGTATGGAGGTGGATGAACTCTCAAAAGATTGCGTTCTCTCATTTCTCTGGCACCCACAAATCAGCTTCAAGAATCGATTTAGCATTTGGCAATACAGACATGCTAACCTCAATCTCTACTGCTACATACCTACCTAGCGGTCTCTCGGATCATGCTCCCCTTGAAATTACATGCGCTCAACTTTCCCAATGCCAATAAATCACAATGGAGACTGAATCCAAAATGGAATAGCGATGAAAGTATAGCAGGGAAAATTACAACTGCTATTAACCAATACTGGGATACTAATTTAGACACGGCCTCTACCCCTAATGTATGTGACGCTTTTAAAGGACTTACGAGGCCAAAAATCGAAAATTTGATCATTACCTGTTTAATATTTGAATCCATAGGGGAGTTCCTCCGCGCCCTCCGTTCTATTCCGCCGCAAAAGTATTCTTTTTATTGCCCCCAGGCTGCGACCCGACCCCACAACACGGGTCTTCCTATGCCACACTCAAGATGGCCGCCGCGGGGGCGTGTCCGCCAGGAGATCATGTCGGACGCATAACCGCTGAGCTCCGTGTTTAGACAGACTCAACCCGACATCCACGCCAGCCAGTCACCTCAAACTTAGCACAAAGATGAGCACAGACCTGATGGACACAGACGCCAGCCTTAAGAGGAAAAAGAATGCGTCCAAACCGCAGAATCTGCCCGCGCTGTTCGCCAACATGCAAGCCAGATCCAGAGCACACAGCAAAGATGGCGCCACAACCTCTTCTTCCTCCTCACTAATGGATCACTCCATCACAGCGCTGAATCCGGATTCCGTGTCACGTCAGCCGCCGACGGAGTTACAGGGGGATTCCTCTTCAGAGTCCTCCTCTCCCACAACACAAAGTCCAGCCAAATCGAGACCAAGGCTGTCACAACCCAGGGAGCAGGTAGGCACAGATCCCACCCTACTGTCTCATACCTCAGCAGCCCTCACAGCCATAGAGCTCTTCCCTGCTTCTGACCAAGCCCCTACACAAAGCTACATGAAAGAACTGATGTTATCTTTTAAATCAGCCCTAACAGCAGACTTCTTAGCAGTCACCAACCAACTCCAACAATCTGTAAGCAGCCTTGGGGATAGAATCACCAATACAGAGGATAGTGTGACAATGCTAATCACAGAACACAAAGTGGTAGAATCAGTAGAGGATCAGCAATCTGACATCCAATAGCTCAAAACAAAATCGGCAGATCTTGAAGATCGTAATCGCCGTAATAATCTCAAATTTAGGGGAATCAGTGAAAAAATCCCTCAATCTCAGCTGAACGACTTTCTACGGAAACTCACTAAAACAGCTTTGCCGCAGCTAACCGATATTGAACTCTCCATAGAAAGAGCTCACAGGCTCCCTAAACCCTCATATCTTCCCGACTCCACACCAAGGGATGTAATTGCCAACTACCAATTTTTCCACACCAAAGAGAACTTGATGCAAGTCACCAGGAAAAATGGCGTCCTACCGGATCCATACTCACAAATCCGCCTGTTTGCAGATCTATCCCAAGCCACGTTAACTAAACGCAAACTGCTGTCCCCTATCACAAAGCTACTCAGAGATAACAATATCCTCTACAAGTGGGGATTTCCAACAAAAATCCTAATACCTAAAGATGGCAAAACCTACAATATTACAGATGGAAATTCCGCAGAGAAACTCCTGCACACATGGGGTATAAAAATACAAAAAACCCTCGCCATACAAAGCAATTCCAACCCGGAACCCGCATCCAAAGTCAACCCAGACTGGAATCGCATACCATGAACTGTCTTGCACGGCCGTTGCTGTACCTAACATTCACTCCTCACCTGTAAGTCACCATGAAACATCATATTAAGACTTCAGGTCCTGCCCTCCAACAGGAGTTTTGGACTATTACTATAGTTTTCTGGTTTACTCATACAAATTCCATTCTCTGTTCCACCTGTTTTACCCGATTACTGCAACTAAAATATACCTCTACCTATCTACCTTCCCTCCTCCCTCCATTTCCCCCGATGACTTACCAAGTGGCATACCAATTCAGGAAAACTGCAATGCACGGAAAACCATTATACCAACTATTAGATGGCACTTAAGTTTCTATCGCTCAATGTCAAGGGCCTAAATGTACCCATGAAACGACACTCCCTATGGAAGGAGGCTTTGCGCCACAAAGTGGATGTACTTTTTGCTCAGGAGACACATTTTAAAGAAGAGAGAATCCCACCATATAAAGAACACTCATATCCTCACGTCTTGCTATCCTCCTTTTGAAAAAAAAAAAAGAGGCGTACTTGTGGCTTTTCACAAATCCCTAAAAACTGAAATTATCTTATCAGAACTAGACAAGAACGGCAGATACATCATCGTCTGTAAAATAAATAATATCCCATTTACCCTAGCTAATATCTACGCGCCCAACTCAGGACAATGTAGCTACTTGAAGAAACTTTTCCACAAAATCAAAAAAATTAAAGAAAGGGGAATTAATCGTTGGAGGAGACTTAAATTTAACTGTCAATCCCAAGTTGGACTCATCCAATTGCAACAAAAGGCATGCTCACACGTTAGCACCGTTACTAAACCAGGAAGATCTATACGATCCATGGAGATCACAGCATGGAGAAGAAAAGGACTTTACTTACTACTCACCTATACATTCATCCTATTCGAGAATTGATATGTTTTTAACTGACCGCTACACTCTCCAAAAGATAGAAAAAACAGATATCCATACCATAACTTGGTCTGACCATGCCCCAATCACTTTAGAGATGAAACTTAGTAATGACCCTTCCAAACCCTTTATTTGGAGGCTTAACAATTCACTTTTAAACGCTCCTAATCGTCAAAAAGAACTAGTAAAGAGCCTATCTGAGTACTACTCAGATAGGCTCTTCCCCCGTCAAATAGGCACTTCCCCCGTCAAACTTAACGAGACGGGGGAAGTGGGAGAGGTAAATGTATGGCAAGCTCACAAAGCCTTTATGAGAGGCCAATTCATTAAATTAGGAGCTATTACCAAAAAAGCTAGAACCGCCACGATAGATAACCTACTACTAGAAATCAAAAATATAGAAACAATTAACAAATCCAACCCAACCCCACAATCTAAAAATATCCTCTTTGACCTACGACAAAAACTTAGAATAGCCCTAACAAATGATTACTCCTTCCAATTATCTAAACTGAAGCTAAAATTCTATCATCAAAACAACAAAGCAAGCTCACTATTAGCAAATCGCATCAAAAACAGGCAACTTAAAACTAAAATACTTAAGCTTATTCACCCTTTTACGAAACGTAGCATTTACAACCCCCAAGAAATAGCAGAAGCTTTCAAAGACTACTATAGTTCCCTATACAACCTCAAATCCGACCCAACAACACCCCAACCTACCAGTAACATCATCTCCAAATTCTTAAGAAAAATTAAACTTCCCTCTATACCCGACTCACAACTGATCTCCCTAAATGCCCCAATCACAACCCAAGAAGTATTAAAAGTAATCTCAAAGCTAAAGTCACATAAAGCACGGACGGATTCACGAACAAATATTACCAAACTTTCTCCCCTATCCTAGCCCCAAAATTAACCAAACTCTTCAATAACTTCATAAGCTCAGGTCAAATACCCACAGAATTCTCACAAGCAATAATAACGGTCATACCGAAACAAGGCAAGGACCTCTCCATACCCTCCAACTTCCGCCCGATCTCATTACTCAATGGAGATTTAAAAATGTACTCTAAAATACTAGAGAACCGCCTTTACAATATCTTACCAGACCTAATTAACCCAGACCAAGTCGGATTCACGAAGGGTCGACAAGCCTCAGATGGCACAAGAAGAGTCATCAACACAATCCACTACCTGGACTCCTGGCGAAGGCCTTCGGTGCTCCTGGCTTTGGACGCGGAGAAGGCCTTCGACAGGGTCCACTGGGGGTTCCTCCAAGCAGTACTGTCTAAATTCGGGTTGAAGGATAACATATTAAATGCTATCATGTCTTTATACAAAACACCATCAGCACGGGTGAATGTATCTGGTTTTCTCTCGCAACAATTCTTTATTACCAATGGCACCAGACAGGGGTGCCCCCTATCCCCTTTAATTTTTACCATGGTAATGGAGACGCTGGCTGAGTCGATCAGAAATAACCCATTGATAACAGGTCCGGACATAATCAGTAACACCTCACAAACAATCAGCCTGTTTGCTGACGATGTTCTACTATCACTAACCAATCCGATGACTTCCTTAATCCACACATGGGAAACCTTACAAGCTTTCTCAGCAGCCTCATTATATAAAGTCAACGAAACCAAATCGCTACTACTAGGAATTCATGTCCCTGACACTCTAAAACTTCAAATCTCAGCCAGCCTCCCCTTTCCATGGGCCCGTGATTATATCCCTTATCTTGGTATTAAAGTGACTCCTCATACAAAGGATTTATATGCAACTAACTTCACCCCCCTTTTAAGAACCATAAATGAAGAATTGAAACACCTAGGTAATTTCGAATTCTCCCTTGCTGGGAAAATCGCAGCATTTAAAATGGTCACCTTCCCAAAGATTTTGTATTTCTTCAGGACGTTACAAATCCACATCCCTGCCAAATTCTTCAAAGGTTTAAGAGCCATAATACTCCAGTACATATGGAAAAAGAGGAAAAGAAGAATCGCATTCACCACTCTCACCTCCCCCAAAAAAGGAGGTTTCGGTCTCCCAAATCCCTACCACTATTACCTCGCCACAATTTTAGACATGTCTAAGCAATGGTGGATTAACTCATCCTCAAAAATTTGGGTTAAATTAGAGAATAAGCTAACCCCAATCCCTCTACTAATTATCATCAGCCTAACCTTACTGAACTTCCCAATCCAAACTATTAATCACCCCACAATCTCAACTACCATTAGAGCATGGAAGGAATTACTGAAGCTAAAACCTACCACCCAAGAAATGGCTAAACTTTCCATTTCCCTGTCGGTGATTTCGTACATCATTCCCCACATAGACCTACAGCCGTGGACTTCCCTAGGCATCACCCGCATAGAGGACCTATTACAAGAGGACAAATTAATCCAATTCACCTCCCTCCAACAAAAAGTTGGATTAAAACATAATTGTCTATATACATACCTACGCATAGCCCACCTATATAAAAGCCACCCTCTAATAACTCAAAAGCTACCCCTAGCACTATGGAACAACTTTAAATCCCAAATCCTCCTTAAAGGAGGCATATCAATGTGGTACAAACAACTCTCCCTCTCGACACCATCTCCCTTAGAAAAATACATCAAAGTATGGGATAATGACCTAAACTACCCTCTCTCACTCAAAAAGATTAAAAAGACCTTTCTAGACACCAATAAAAACTTCAAATGCATCAACCACTTAGAAACCTCACAGAAAATCCTTTGCAAATGGTACATAACTCCTAGAATAATATCCACCTTCTCCAAGGACACTAACCCCCTCTGCTAGAGGAACTGCAATCACCATGGCACCCTACTACACATCCTATGGGAATGCCCAACTTTACAACCCTTTTGGTTATTAGTTGAACAAATCATAACCCAAATAACTCAATCTCTCTTCATCCTAACCCCACAACTAGCCATATTTTTAATAGATATGGACAAATTTCCTATCAGACACAGAATCATAATCAACCACTTGATATGTGCTGCCCGACAACTAATACCAACTGGAACTCTTCTGAGCTTCCATCCCTTTCCCAACTAATCCACTTAATAAACCACAATCTCCAAATGGAGAAAAGCCTGCGCAGAACCAACAACACCCTCCTTAACACACAGGCCTTAGACATTGACACTGACATAAACTGGCAGAACATACTGCCTCACCTCTCCGGCAACCAATTCTCCTTCAGATCTTAAAATCAACACCACAACTCTTCGCCACTTACCTTCACCAATAAATCACAACTAACAAACAACACCCTCCCCCCCCTAACTCCCCCACCCCACCCTCCTCACTGATAAGATAGGTTCACACAGGGATAGATGAGTCTGGACAAGATAAAGTCTGAAGACTCATATTCCCTCTTCAAGGGAAAACAGTTGAAAGTTCTACTTTCCTTCTAGTTCTTGTGTTGAGATATATTCTCACCGTTACTGTTACTGTATTGCTAGAGTGCTATAGTCCTACATTTGGATATTTTACATTTGGATATTTGCTGTATTCTTCTAAATATCTTTATATTCTTATTGTACAACTCCCTATTGTTATAATAATGTTGAAATGTCCACTGCATTCACAACTTATTGTAATGTCTAAAACATATCACAACATGTTAACTGTTTGATAAATTCATGATTCAATAAAAACTAATGAAACTAAGATGGCCGCCGCAAAGATCCGCGGCTGCGCAGTACGCATGGTGGAGAGTGGGGCTGCGCAGCTCTCCGCCCTTGCCCAGCCGCGTACTCGCTGTCAGCGTCGTCCTAGTGTGACAGCTGGGCGAGGGCGGAGAGCTGCTCAGCCGCACTCTCCGCCATGCGTACGGCGCAGCCGCGGATCTTTGCGGCGGCCATCTTGAGTGTGGCATAGGAGACGACCCGTGCTGTTGGGTCGGGTCGCAGCCTGGGGGCAATTAAAAGAATACTTTTGCGGCGGAATAGAACGGAGGGCGCGTAGGAACTCCCCTATGGATTCGAATATTACACAGGTAATGTTCAAATTTTTGATTTTTGGCCTCGTAAGTCCTTTAAGGCAATGATTAGGGGAGAGTATATAAGCCAGATTAAAGCCTGTAGGAAGGAGTTTGACACTACCCTAACCTCTTTCACTCACAATGAGGAGGTAGCCTCACAACAGTTTGCAGATGCCCCCTCTGAATCAACATACGCAGAAATGATGCAACGCAAACGTGCTCTCAATCTCCACATGACTGACCTTACTAAAATGTCCATTATTCAATGGCAACAATCCACTTTTGAGAAAGGGAATAAAAATGGCAAGTTATTAGCAAGTATTGCACGGGACCCATTGAATGCTCTAATATTCCTGAAATTAGATCGGAATCAGGAGAGATACTCTCATCACCCAGAGATATACTCTCTAGATTTCATGATTATTATGAAAACTTATACACCTCTCAATTTATGGGCACCTCTTCTGACCTCTCTACGTTGATCAATAGTGTGCAGCTACCAAGACTGGAGGATGAAATTTTCCTCTATTCTTGATGGCGAGATAACCGAAGAAGAGATCCTGGATTCCATTCTATCCTTTCCCCCTCAAAAAACACCTGGCCCTGATGAACTTCCCATCAAATTTTATAAAAGATTTATGCGAATCCTTGCACCTCACTTAAAATTAACATATAATAAGTGTTTAGGCAATGGGGCACTGCCTGCCTCTTTTTCTCAGGCACATGTTATTCTTCTTCTAAAACAAGACAAGGACCCTCTGGACTGTGGATCGTATAGGCCGATCTCTCTCCATAACAATGACTTAAAGATTTTAACTAAAATTCTAACCACCCTATTAACAAACATATAGCTGACTTAATTGACCCTGACCAGGTTTCATGCCTCTCAAAACTACTGACATTAATCTAAGATGCAAAAATACCCATATTCAGATCTCTGATGGAGTTGATAGATGTTCAAAAGGCATTTGACTCTGTGGAGTGGGAATACTTATGGGCAGTTCTTGTTAAAGTTGGGTTGGGTACTAAACTGGTTTCTTGGCTTAAAACTATATATAAGGCCCCTTACTCTAATATTATAATAGGCTTGGAATTATCAAGAGCCATCTAGCTGACAAGGGGCACTAGACAGGGGTGCCCTCTCTCTCCGGCCCTCTTCGCCCATTGGAACCCATTGCTGCCGCTATACGTCAAAACTCAGTAATCCGTGGCTTTGGGGTGGGGTCGCTGGAGGAGAGGGTGTCCCTAAATGCCGATGATTTGGTGATCTATTTGGACCATTCTGAGGATTCCCTTAAAGGAGTGCTAGACCTATTTGAACAGTTTTCCCCATGCACTGGTCTTAATGTAAATTGGGGGAAGTCTAAATTGCTCCCTTTGAATCATACTCCCTTAACACAAACCCAGTTAGAAGTTGTTACACGAACTAAATATCTAGTTATAATAATCTCGAACAACTCAGCAGATTACTTCTCAGATAACATTTCTCCTCTTATACAATATACCAGGAAGAGGCTTTTAGGGTGGCAATCCCTTCCACTTTCTCTGGTTGGGAGAATTAACCTTATTAAAATGAAACTTTATCCTAAATATCTGTACCTATTTCGGAACTGCCCAATATGGCTACATAAAGGTTTTTTTTTTAAACCCCTAAATGCAATCCTCTCAAGCTTCATCTGGTATAACAAAACTCAGCCTCAAAAAGCTACAAAGACCATGGAGGGAGGGGGGCCTGGCCTTTCCGGACCTCTACAAATGTAATGGTTAACGGCTCTGCCTCTGACACAGGAGACCAGGGTTCGAATCTCGGCTCTGCCTGTTCAGTAAGCCAGCACCTATTCAGCAGGAGACCTTGAGCAAGTCTCCCTAACACTGCTACTTCCTATAGAGCATGTCCTAGTGGCCGCAGCTCTGGCGCTTTGAGTCCGCCAGGAGAAAAGCGCTATATAAGTGTTTGTCTTTTTTATTGCCAGCCAGCTTGTTACGGCCCACTAGTGGTTATTGCAATACCAAACAAACGCTTCAATAGTTCTTGACGCGACACTTCTTGGGTCATATGAGGCACTTGCCCAAATTGTTTATAGGGGGCTGCGGGCACCATAACCCCTTCCCATTAATATGAAGGTGGTCCTTCATGCTTTGAGTGTGGCCCAGACTTGGTTCTCCCCCTCGCATGATACTTTATCTGAATCTTCCACTATGGAATAATCCCACACTACCTCATTTCTTCAAGATCCCTGACTCTATTATATGAATTAAAAAAGGTATAACTAGAACATATTGTCCTGAACAGAGGGTTAATGGACTACAATTCTCTTCAAACTAAATTTTCCCTACCCAGTAACTATCTGTTCAGATACCTGCAGTTGAGGCACGCATTTGCAGGGCAGTTTGGACGAGAACCGATCAAACTTAGTTCCACTGCTATAGAGGATATTTTGTTGAGCGGGACCCTCACCAAAGCCCTTTCCACAATTTATCAAAGCATAATCCTGATTACCGAACCACGTTTCGATTTTTAAACAACCTTCGCTTTCAATCATACCTACCTTAGATGATGAGGACTGGGAAGATGCCTGGATTAAACCTCTTTAATATTTAATCTCATCAAGAGATAAACTACGATAATTCAATTGAAAATTATTCAACAAGCATACTTAACTCCCTATAAACTAAGCAAGTTTGACAGAGCCGGCTCGAATTCATGCTGGCGCTGTGGTGACGCCCGTGCAGATTTCAATCATATTTTCTGGAATTGCCACATAATTACTGATGCCTGGAAAGAAATATGCAAATTTACCGGACTCATAACAAAGACAAATATTACCCCTAAACCCCTAATATGAATATTGGGGAATGTACACACACTGCCTACGTCTAGAGCGCAGAGGCACCTAATTGGGTTATTGTTATGCTACTTTAAGAAATCGATTGTGCTGCTTTGGAAGCAACCAGCCTCCCCAGCCCTCCAGTATTGGAAAAAGTTAATTAATAACTCCCTCCACTTATACAAAGCTGCATATACAGGTCCTTCTCAAATTTGCATATTGTGATAAAGTTCATTATTTTCTGTGATGTACTGATAAACCTTAGACTTTCATATATTTTAGATTCATTACACACAACTGAAATAGTTCAAGCCTTTTATTGTTTTAATATTGATGATTTTGGCATACAGCTCATGTAAACCCAAAATTCCTATCTCAAAAAATTAGCATATTTCATCCGACCAATAAAAGAAAAGTGTTTTTAAAACAAAAAAGTCAACCTTCAAATAATTATGTTCAGTTATGCACTCAATACTTGGTCGGGAATCCTTTTGCAGAAATGACTGCTTCAATGCGTGGCATGGAGGCAATCAGCCTGTAGCACTGCTCAGGTGTTATGGAGGCCCAGGATGCTTCAATAGCGGCCTTAAGCTCATCCAGAGTGTTGGGTATTGCGTCTCTCAACTTTCTCTTCACAATATCCCACAGATTCTCTATGGGGTTCAGGTCAGGAGAGTTGGCAGGCCAATTGAGCACAGTAATACCCTGGTCAGTAAACCATTTACCAGTGGTTTTGGCACTGTGAGCAGGTGCCAGGTCGTGCTGAAAAATGAAATCTTCATCTCCATAAAGCTTTTCAGCAGATGGAAGCATGAAGTGCTCCAAAATCTCCTGATGGCTAGCTGCATTGACCCTGCCCTTGATGAAACACAGTGGACCAACACCAGCAGCTGACATGGCACCCCAGACCATCACTGACTGTGGGTACTTGACACTGGACTTTAGGCATTTCCCTCTCCCCAGTCTTCCTCCAGACTCTGGCACTTTAATTTCCAAATGACATGCAAAAGTTGCTTTCATCCGAAAAAAGTACTTTGGACCACTGAGCAACAGTCCAGTGCTGCTTCTCTGTAGCCCAGGTCAGGCGCTTCTGCCGCTGTTTTTGGTTCAAAAGTGGCTTGACCTGGAGAATGCGGCACCTGTAGCCCATTTCCTGCACACGCCTGTACACAGTGGCTCTGGATGTTTCTACTCCAGACTCAGTCCACTGCTTCTGCAGGTCCCCCAAGGTCTGGAATCGGTCCTTCTCCACAATCTTCCTCAGGGTCCGGTCACCTCTTCTCGTTGTGCAGCGTTTTCTGCCACACTTTTTCCTTCCCACAAACTTCCCACTGAGGTGCCTTGATACAGCACTCTGGGAACAGCCTATTCGTTCAGAAATTTCTTTCTGTGTCTTACCCTCTTGCTTGAGGGTGTCAATGATGGCCTTCTGGACAGCAGTCAGGTCGGCAGTCTTACCCATGATTGTGGTTTAGAGTAATGAACCAGGCTGGGTTTTGCAGGTGTTTAGAGTTAATTAGTTGATTCAGATGATTAGGTTAATAGCTCGTTTAGAGAACCTTTTCATGATAGGCTAATTTTTTGAGATAGGAATTTTGGTTTTCATGAGCTGTATGCCAAAATCATCAATATTAAAACAATAAAAGGCTTGAACTACTTCAGTTGTGTGTAATGAATCTAAAATATATGAAAGTCTAATGTTTATCAGTACATTACAGAAAATAATGAACTTTATCACAATATGCTAATTTTTTTAGAAGGACCTGTATGTATGTATATATATATATATATATATACACTGTATTTTTCGGACTATAAGACGCACCTGACTAAGACGCACCTAGGTACTTTTAGAGACGGGAAATTGAGAAAAAAATATTTTGAACCAATAAAGATACTAAAATACTTTTTGTCAACAATGAAAAGTTAACAGTTACCAGCAGCATTAACAACTTTAATTACTGTGAAGAACACATTTTCTATGCCAATCATGCAAAAATGGACAGTAGTCAACAGAAAGGCAGTAAAAATCAATACAAAAAACAAGAAAAGTGAAAAAAAAAAAACAATAAGGAGAAACGTCATTAACAATCTGTCAGCAGGAGTGAGAACAAAAACACACCTGGCACTGCTGGTCACAAGTACCGTAGTTTTGCACATGTTTGCAGTAATAGAAGTCCATCACAAGCAATGTAACATCATAGTATGTTAATATAGTAACAGGTTAGGCAGACATAGTGATATTGCAGATGAATGCATCGGCAGTGGGTGCTTGTTTAAAGGCTTGTTCCTTTTGCCTCACACCCACTACCGACTCATTCATCTGCAATATCGCTATGTCTGTGTAGTCTGTCACTATATTACTACAGTGCTTGTGGTGGACTTTTATTAAATGTAGGCTAATACGGTAACCAGCAGTGTCAGGTGTACGACTTCCAGCAAAGTGGTACAGCATGTTGGGTAAAAAAAAAAAATCAGGCTCCAGAAGAGTAGCCTGACAGCCATTTTGTGCTGCATGATGTTTTTTCCAAGGCTGAAGCACTACCTGGCACAACATGGCTGTCAGGCTACTCTGTGTGCCCACACCCACTGTTTGACCCTCTTCTGGAGCATGGTATACTCGATTTTGTTTTACCATCCATGTTGTACCACTTTGCTGGAAGTCTTGGATCAATCTCAACTTTTTGCAACAGTGCTAGTACTCTGTTTCTTTTTTTTTTAAACGATTTTTTATTAGAGGATAGTTACAGTACAATAAAATCGTCATCTTATTATGTCAAAGAGCATCTTCATTTTTACATCACATTTTACAGTTCAACTTTTTCAAAACTTTTTTTTTTTACTTTCCTTTTAACATTCTAATATTTAGCCCCTGACCCTCTCGCACCATCCTTTTTTTTTTTTTCCCCTTTATCCCCCCCCCCTCCTCCCTCCCCCAAACACATCCCCTATTTAACCTTTCGTGGGTAGGCAGTGACTTATCTCATCCTTATTATGGGCTATTTTTCTGTTTCACTTCTCTTTCTTTTTCTACGTCCAAAACATCCTTTTCCCTGGGTTCGCATTTTGGCAATCATTTACCTGGTAGAACATTCTAATTTCCCCAGCGTGCCTTGCAGTTTTTCCACACAATACCACTCTGTGTATTTGAATGGTTCCATAATTAAATCTATTTCTGACCTTCTGTAGTAAAATATTATACATTTTTTCCATTTTGTGAAAAATCTTTTAGTATATTTTGATTTATGTGCCAGTACTATAATTTTTTCCCTTTCGAACAGGAATCTCAGTTCTTTTTTTATTTCCCCTGTCTGTGGGGTTGTTGGGAATATCCATCTATTAAATATTACCTTTCTTGCTGCTATAATTATTGTGTGAACCAACTTGCTCGGCACCTCTTCAGGCCCACCTCTCCCATCTTTGTTACATAGTTATTTTGGCTGAAAAAAGACATACGTCCATCGAGTTCAACCAGTACAAAGTACAACTCCAGCCCGTCCCCCACATACCCCTGTTGATCCAGAGGAAGGCGAAAAAAACCCCACCAGGCATGGTCCAATTAGCCCCAAATGGGAAAAATTCCTTCCCGACTCCAGATGGCAATCAGATAAAATCCCTGGATCAACATCATTAGGCATAACCTAGTAATTGTAGCCATGGATGTCTTTCAACGCAAGGAAAGCATCTAAGCCCCCTTTAAATGCAGGTATAGAGTTTGCCATAACGACTTCCTGTGGCAATGTTATAATAGTTAAACAACAACATTAGTGGTTCTTTTGCAACAGTCTTCCCACATATCCTTTTAATCAGTTTGCATACCGAGTCCCAATATGAAGATATTATTGGGCATTCCCATATACAGTGATACAAGTTTGCATTGACCATGTTGCATTTTGGACATTGTGCCTTATATTCCCTTGGTGGTGGGTTCCTGTACCTAATATCGAATGCATATTTGGCTCTGTGTAAAAATAATAGATGGGATTCTCTCCACACTTCATACGTAATACAACTTCTGACTTCCGCCAAACCTTGCAAGATTTTCCTCGATATGTCAGGATCACTGATAGTGTTCCCCCATTTTTTCAATCCCTGATGTGCAATCCCCTCTGCCCGCCACGATCCCATGTCTTTATACATATCCGATAGAGTTACATTCTGATTGCCTGGTTTGATCAGTCTGTCAAATTTTGTTATTTCCAGGATTGAGTCTAATTTCTTAATGATTGCAGAACAAAAGGACGTGATCTGGGCATAATACAGAAAGTGCACCGCAGGGATATTATATTTAGTTCTTACTTCCTTAAATGTCATTAACCTCTTTTCTTTAAGATTACATATATGCCCCAACATCACAATCCCCCTTTCTTCCCATTTCAAGAAACCTTCATGTTGTATCGTAGGAGGGAATTCTGGGTTTCCCCACAGAGTCATATATTTAGATATTCTGAAAGGTAGGCCTGAGAGTTTCCTAACCTCTCTCCAGGTTAATATTGTATCCCTCATTACCAAGTTATGCTTGATGCGCACAGGTAAATTTCTTTGTGTGGTGTGAAGCAGACCTTTTAGTGTCCAGGGCTCAGCTACTGCAGCTTCTAGTTCGTAATTTGAAAACCTGCTTGTGTTGTCTATCCAATCTTTAACATGACGCATTAGGCAAGCAAGGTTGTATAACCTTATATTTGGTACACCTAAACCCCCCCATTCTTTAGACAGTTCCAATTTTTTTATGGCAATTCTATGTTTTTTCCCCTTCCATAGAAAATCGGTGAAGGTCTTCTGTAACATCTTAACCTCTTTATGTGCTATTAGCATGGGTATATTTTGCATTGGATATAATAGTTTTCCAAACGAGATCATTTTCAATAAAAATGCTCTTCCTATTAAATTTATCGGTAAGTTTTTCCAATTTTGGATCTGTGCTATTATTTTACTTATTAATTTTACAAAATTCTCGTTATACAAGCTACTTGGATCTCTTGTTATCCAGATACCCAAATATTTTATCTTCCTCGAGGCTACTATCACTCCATAGTCCCTTACCCATTCTCTCCCTGGATGTTTTGTCAAGAAAAATAGCTCTGATTTGTTGTTATTTACTTTAAAGCCCGTGAATTCTTGTATTTTCTGAAAAAATTCCAGAATGTCCTTTAATTGGTCCTTTGGATTTTCCATAAATATTAAGAGGTCATCTGCAAACAATGCATGGGTGACTCTATGTGATTCCAGTTGTACCCCCCTGATAGTATTTGCTATGAACCTTGAAATTGGCTCTATAGCGATGTCAAATAGAAGAGGCGAGAGCGGGCACCCTTGTCTTGTACCGGAGTACAAAGGAAATGCTGACGAGATATATCCTGGTAGGTGAACTTTTGCCATTGAATGTTCATATATTGTTTGTAGGAATGTCATGATTTGCCCTTCAAACCCCATTTTTTGCATTACTGCCTTTAACCAATTTCTATTCACATTGTCGAAGGCTTTTTCCATATCTACACTAAAAATAGCACCTTCCTTATATCTCTCAGGGTAAGCTCTCGCCTGTTCCATCACCAGCATCACTTTTCTTATATTCATTACTGATGATCGCCCTTTTATAAATCCTACCTGGTGCGGGGAAATAAGTTCTGGCATTAAAGTCGCTAGCCTATCTGCCATCAACTTCGATAGGATCTTAATATCCTGATTTATCAGGGAAATAGGTCTATATGACCCTGGGTCTGTGGGATCTCTTCCCTCTTTGGGTAATAATTTTATGTATGATTTAAGTCTTGCATTCCCTTGCAGAATATCATTATACAATTTGGTAAGGTCATCAAGCAGTTCCTGTTTTAATAATTTATAATATTCTGGCGAGAAGCCGTCTGGGCCTGGGGCTTTGTTGTTAGCTAAGTTCTTAATTATATTTGAAATTTCGAGTGCTGTTACCGGGAAATTTAAGTAGTTAAGATCTTCTTTAGATATGTGCTTCAACGCTAGTTGATCCAATAATTCCTCTGCCGCTTGATTATTATACCCTTGCTTATCATATAATGATTTGTAAAAATCTTGAAATATTCCCAATACTTCATTAGGTTTTGAGTGCAGAATATTATTATGGTCTCGAAGCACAGGCATCTTATTATTATATGTTTGTGTTCTTACCAAATTTGCTAGCATTTTCCCTGATTTATTACCAAACTGATAAAATCTCGCTTGCATCCTTTCTCTGATGAACATTTCTTTGCGCTTCAGCCAAAAGTCATAGTTTTCTTTATGTTCCTGCCATATTTTTCTATTCTGCTCTGTTAATGAACTTTTATAGTTATTGTACGCCTCCCGTACCTTTCTCATAGCTTCTGTATGTTTTTCAAATATGTCCCGTTTGTGTTTGTTCATATACATCATAATATTTCCTCTCATTACAGCTTTACCAGCCTCCCAGAACAAAGAGTTATTCATTCTATGACCCGCATTCTGTTCAGTATATTCAAGCCACCAGTTTTTTAGCAATGCTGCAAATGATTCATCCTCATATAAATATGAGGGGAACCTCCAAATATAGTCAGAACCCCGTGGGATCGTTTCAGTAAGATTTACACTAACCGGGCTATGGTCTGATATGACCTGGTCGTGAATTTCAGATGTTACTACTTTCCTTATTAATGTGTTACTCATCAGTATATAGTCAATTCTTGACATTGTTAAGTGTACCAAGGAGTGATGCGTGAATTCTCGGTCATCAGGGTGTAGGTGTCTCCATGTATCCGTGAGTTGATATGTACTCATCAGATCCTCAATTATCTTATCTCTTTTCTTGGGTTTTTGTACTATAGGCTGTTTAACTTTTCTATCTTCCACTATGTTTGCTACACAGTTGAAGTCTCCCCCCACAATTAAATTAGAGTAAGCACCCTTCAGTATTTGCATGTTTACCTGTTTATAAAACTGAGTGTTATCTTGGTTAGGGCCATATATATTCATTATTGTTATCGTTTCTTCTCCCATTTTTAGGTTCAGTATTGACAATCTTCCCTCCTCATCCTTGCTGTGCGATATTTTTTCACAGTCTAACCTTTTACTAATCAGAGTCAACACCCCTGCTTTTCTTCCTACAGCAGCTGAGCCCTCACACCACTTAACCCAATCTTTTTGCATATACATGAATTGTTTATCTGTCAGATGTGATTCTTGTATTAATGCGATATCTACTTTCATTCTTTTCAAATGCTTCAAAACCCTTGAACGTTTACCTGCGGACCTCAACCCTTTCACGTTCCATGTTATTATTCGTACCATAATTTTTCTGTAATGGCTATATTACTGCAGTTACATTCATCTAATTTTATGCTGCCCATTTTTATTGTTACCCCGTAGTAGATTTTTATTCCCGTCACTGCCTTCCCCACATAACCCGGGTCAACTAGACCCCAACTACAAACCAGGAGAAACATTAAAAACATATTGTTCCTCCTTATAAACAGCCGTATTCTCTCTCTTCTCTTCGTGGACTTCACTTTTATCCCAGTAGGACCTCCTCCTTGTCTTGCATCTCTTCCTCCCCTCCCAGCCTTTTTGCAATAAAAGTTTTCATATAACAGTATATAGACCCCCTTCTATATGAGTTCAATAGTTACGTCATTCGTCTGGCTCACTATCCTGAGCTTGATTTGCTTCTGTCTCCTCTTGATGTTCTATTCTGCCTGGAGATTGTTGTTTATTACTCGGAGGATCTTCCCTGTGCATGGTCTCCACTGCTTTCAATTTTTTCAAATATGCTCTGGCTTCTGCTGGTGATTTGCATATATGTATCTTGTTTTTTTCATCAGTTATTTTCAAAATTGCCGGATATAGCAGTGCAAATCTGATGTCTCGATCGTATAGTTCACTGCAAACTGCACTGAAAAACTTTCGCTGTTTAGTGACTTCTGCAGAAAAGTCCTGGAAGATGAGTAATTGCTTCTTTTGGTATATTAACTTGTCACGATTAGCTTTATATGCTCCTATAATATCAACCTTGTCGCTGTAATCCAGGTATTTCGCAATAACCACTCTTGGTCTGACATCAGCAGCGTTCTGCTTCATGGGTCCAATTCTATGGGCCCTTTCGACTTTACACTTGTTAGGCAGGTTTAGAAGTTGTGGTATAGTAGTTTCACATAGTTCTTTTAGTAGTCCCGCAGTTACTGATTCTGGCACACCCACTATGCGTAAATTGCTTCTTCTGGACCTGTTTTCCAGGTCGTCTAGTTTTGCAGCATAATCAGCGTTTTGTCTAAGGACCTTATCTAGTGTGGTGTCTGTTTTGTTCATCTTATCTTCACAGCTAGAGATCCTTTTCTCCGTCTCAGTTACTCTGCGTACACATGATTTTAGCTCGGATGTGATGTCCCCTATTGTGTTCCTGATAGACTGTTCTATTATTGCTGATAGATTTGGGGATAACATAGTAACTACTGCTTTTGCCAGCCTATCGTAGTCTACTTGCCCGGTTGATGCTACTTCCAGCGAGTTTTGTGGCCAGTCCAGCTCCGATCCTCCGCTCTCCTCTCCTCTCTCAGCCTCCGCCATCTTTGGGCCTGCTGCTGACATGTGGCCGTCGCCTTTCGTTACGGATCGTGTTACGTAGCGATCCATCCGCTTCGCCCTGGCCCGCTTAGAGTGCCTCTCCTGTGTCGCCAGCCCGATGTAAGTAGTTGGGGGTCTGTTTTAGGCCGTTTGGAGGGTAAGAAGGCCGCTCGTTTAGCGGAGCTCTGCCAACTCCGTCCTCTCTCCTGGGCGCCGGAACCGGAAGTCCAGTACTCTGTTTCTAATAATTTTTTGATACCTGCTGCTCCCCATACAATCACCTAGAGCATGTTGCATGTCAAACATGCACCCATTGTACTGCTGATTGCTTTTAACAGATGTCAAGTGTACAGTGCTGTTCAAACAATGTTCTCATGAACAAATCTGCATCCATTGTACTGCTGCTGATTGCATTTAATAGGTGTAATGTGCAAACAATATACTCATTATCATACCTGACATGTAGCTGCTGCCTGTGTCAAATCAAACCGGCAATATATCAGCAGTATGATGTGGGAGGGCGGAGTATCTTCTCCTTGTGGAGCTGGGGGAGCAAGCGCAGGATTCGGGGCGGGACTTCTTCAGCAGAGCTTCTGCCAATCAGAGCAGGATTCCCACAGAGGTCTGGGGGCGGAGCTTCCTTGACAAGAGCGTCTTCTGCCAATCAGAGCGGGGATCCCACGGAGGTCTAGGGGCGGAGTTAAGACCCACAACAACGAAGACACATGGTGCAGCGAGGCATGAAATAAATCTGACAGGCATCGCTGCAGGGGGAGACTGAGAAAGCGCATGGAGCCAGCCGGGCAGGGGGACACAAGGGAGAAGCAGGAAGCCTCCTTACACGCAGAGCAATCTAAATGGTGAGACCATGCAAGTGCACAAAGCCGGCATGGGGACATGAGAAGAGCAGCAGTAAGCCTCCTGACGCGCAGCACGGCATGAAGGGGGAGACTGGAGGAATCACGGAGCTCAGAGCCTGCAGGAACCTAACGTAAGATTGAATTTTAATGTATGCAGGCAGTGCATTCGGACCATAAGACGCAGGAACTTTTTCCACCCACTTTTGGGGGAGAAAAAGTGCGTCTTATAGTCCGAAAAATACGGTATGTATATATATATATATATATATATATATATATATATATATATGCCAAGGGATGAGCAGCACAAAACGAATTTTATGCAATACTATGCAAAGCATGCACGCAGCACTGGAGGTCCCTAGACTCCATAAGAAATATATAAATACAGAGGGCACTGCAGCACACAACAGGAAAACAGTGACAGGGGCTCTTGGTTACGCTTTAACGCGTTTAAGCTCACCAACTGCGCCAAAGTGTCCCCGATCTGGTGAGTCCTACTCTAACCAGGCAAAAATGCTAGTTTTTATCAGCGTTCTAGTGGGAACCATGCCAAAAGCCCAGGGGTCAGCTAAATGGGAGAAATGAAATTAAAAACACCTCACCTTCTACTAGCTACTAACTGAACTATGAGCACCGCTCATTTATATGCTTAACTGTGCTAGAGATGGGTGTGGTTATGCACACTCACAGGGGAAAATAACATAAGCCAAGGGATGAGCAGCACAAACCGAATTTTATGCAATACTATGCAAAGCATGCACGCAGCACTGGAGGTCCCTAGACTCCATAAGAAATATATAAATACAGAGGGTACTGCAGCACACAACAGGAAAACAGTGACAGGGGCTCTTGGTTACGCTTTAACGCGTTTAAGCTCACCAACTGCGCCAAAGTGTCCCCAATCTGGGGACACTTTGGCGCAGTTGGTGAGCTTAAACGCGTTAAAGCGTAACCAAGAGCCCCTGTCACTGTTTTCCTGTTGTGTGCTGCAGTACCCTCTGTATTTATATATTTCTTATGGAGTCTAGGGACCTCCAGTGCTGCGTGCATGCTTTGCATAGTATTGCATAAAATTCGGTTTGTGCTGCTCATCCCTTGGCTTATGTTATTTTCCCCTGTGAGCGTGCATAACCACACCCATCTCTAGCACAGTTAAGCATATAAATGAGCGGTGCTCATAGTTCAGTTAGTAGCTAGTAGAAGGTGAGGTGTTTTTAATTTCATTTCTCCCATTTAGCTGACCCCTGGGCTTTTGGCATGGTTCCCACTAGAACGCTGATAAAAACTAGCATTTTTGCCTGGTTAGAGTAGGACTCACCAGATCGGGGACACTTTGGCTCAGTTGGTGAGCTTAAACGCGTTAAAGCGTAACCAAGAGCCCCTGTCACTGTTTTCCTGTTGTGTGCTGCAGTACCCTCTATATATATATATATATATATATATATATATATATATATATATATATATATACACACACACAAACGTGGAGTTGCAGCACACAGCTCTTCTTTTATTGAGCAAAAAGTAAGGTGTACAGGCAGCAGACAGTTTTGGTCGTTCCTGACCTTTATCAATGCCAATGCTCAACAGGGCCTTCGATTTAAACTCATTTTTGTAATTTTTTTAGGTACAACTGAAAATGATTTATTCAGTGGATTGGTTGAACGACTGGACACAGACAAGATTATGTGGATTATGGACTTTAAATTAGGGGAGAAATGTGTGGTTTAAAACACTTCCTGCTTTTTGTTGATATGTTTAATCATGTGATTGTGATGTAACATCCTGCTTCCTGTCTGGGTAGGTATATATTGAAATGTATTTCATTTGTGCATTGGCATTGATAAAGGTCGGAAATTACCAAAACTGTCTGCTGCCTGTATACCTTACCTTTTTGGTCAATAAAAGAAGAGCTGTGTGCTGCAACTCCAAGTTTGCTTTTTCTATACTTGGGGATTTGGCTACCCTAGTTGCGTGCATGCCTACATACCTGGCTTGTGTGAGCTGCTGACTCCCCCTAGACCAGTGATCTGCAAGCTTGGCTCTCCAGCTGTTAAGGAACTTCAAGTCCCACAATGCATTGCAGGAGTCTGACAGCCACAGTCATGATTCATAAAGGCAAATGCATTGTGGGACTTGTAGTTCCTCAACAGCTGGAGAGCCAAGTTTGCAGATCACTGCCCTAGACTATATACAGGGAGTGCAGAATTATTAGGCAAGTTGTATTTTTGAGGAATAGTTTTATTATTGAACAACAACCATGTTCTCAATGAACCCAAAAAACTCATTAATATCAAAGCTGAATATTTTTGAAAGTAGTTTTTAGTTTGTTTTTAGTTTTAGCTATTTTAGGGGGATATCTGTGTGTGCAGGTGACTATTACTGTGCATAATTATTAGGCAACTTAACAAAAAAACAAATGTATACCCATTTCAATTATTTTTTTTAACCAGTGAAACCAATATAACATCTCAACATCTACAAATATACATTTCTGACATTCAAAAACAAAACAAAAACAAATCAGTGACCAATATAGCCACCTTTCTTTGTAAGGACACTCAAAAGCCTTCCATCCATGGATTCTGTCAGTGTTTTGATCTGTTCACCATCAACATTGCGTGCAGCAGCAACCACAGCCTCCCAGACACTGTTCAGAGAGGTGTACTGTTTTCCCCTTCTTGTAAATCTCACATTTTATGATGGACCACAGGTTCTCAATGGGGTTCAGATCAGGTGAACAAGGAGGCCATGTCATTAGTTTTTCTTCTTTTATACCCTTTCTTACCAGCCACGCTGTGGAGTACTTGGACGCGTGTGATGGAGCATTGTCCTGCATGAAAATCATGTTTTTCTTGAAGGATGCAGACTTCTTCCTGTACCACTGCTTGAAGAAGGTGTCTTCCAGAAACTGGCAGTAGGACTGGGAGTTGAGCTTGACTCCATCCTCAACCCGAAAAGGCTCCACAAGCTCATCTTTGATGATACCAGCCCAAACCAGTACTCCACCTTGCTGGCGTCTGAGTCGGACTGGAGCTCTCTGCCCTTTACCAATCCAGCCACGGGCCCATCCATCTGGCCCATCAAGACTCACTCTCATTTCATCAGTCCATAAAACCTTATAAAAATCAGTCTTGAGATATTTCTTGGCCCAGTCTTGACGTTTCAGCTTGTGTGTCTTGTTCAGTGGTGGTCATCTTTCAGCCTTTCTTACCTTGGCCATGTCTCTGAGTATTGCACACCTTGTGCTTTTGGGCACTCCAGTGATGTTGCAGCTCTGAAATATGGCCAAACTGGTGGCATCTTGGCAGCTGCACGCTTGACTTTTCTCAGTTCATGGGCAGTTATTTTGCGCCTTGGTTTTTCCACACACTTCTTGCGACCCTGTTGACTATTTTGAATGAAACGCTTGATTGTTCGATGATCACGCTTCAGAAGCTTTGCAATTTTAAGAGTGCTGCATCCCTCTGCAAGATATCTCACTATTTTTGACTTTTCTGAGCCTGTCAAGTCCTTCTTTTGACCCATTTTGACAAAGGAAAGGAAGTTGCCTAATAATTATGCACACCTGATATAGGGTGTTGATGTCATTAGACCACACCCCTTCTCATTACAGAGATGCACATCACCTAATATGCTTAATTGGTAGTAGGGTTTCGAGCCTATACAGCTTGGAGTAAGACAACATGCATAAAGAGGATGATGTGGTCAAAATACTCATTTGCCTAATAATTCTGCACTCCGTGTGTATATATATATATATATATATATATATATATATATATATATATATATATATATATATATATATATATATATATATGTGTGTATATATATATATATATATATATAAGTTTGGGCAACGTTGTTAATCGTCATGATTTTCCTGTATAAATCGTTGGTTGTTAAGATAAAAAATGTCAGTTAAATATATCATATAGAAGACACACACAGTGATATTTGAGAAGTGAAATTAAGTTATTGCATTTACAGAAAGTGCGCATCTCCCCCAGGCCGCCTTTCATTCAGTGATTTAGGGCTGGTCTGGGGTATTCAGGTTTGTGGTTGTAAGGCAATGTGAAACACAAGGCTAGCTGATAAAAGTGCAATTAGAGGGCAGGCATCTGTCTTGTCTCTCCCTATTGTTATAATGACTGCATGTGTGGATAAGGTGTTATACAAGTTGAAAAGTTTTTGACAGTCCCTAGACTCCAGGAGGGATTCTTTCTGACTTGTGTGAGAGACTGGCAGGGACAGGAATCCTATTACAGGCAAGTAGCCTCTATGTGATGTGGGACTGCAATGCAGATAAACTCTCTGCTCCATCTCAGGCTATTCTCAATTTCTCTCCGCTCCTCCTCTCTCTGGGCTAGTACACGCCAAAATCGCAATAGCAATGGCTAGCAATTTGTGAGTGCTATTTTGTGAAATGATTTTCAGAGCGATTTTTGAATGAATCGCTCAAAAAAATGCTACATGCAGTGTGTTTGTGATTTGAAAAAATAACAACGCTGCTGTGAGAACACGGTCATAGGGTAACATTAGCCAAGTGCTTTCCAAATCACTGTTGATTCAGAAGCCCTCTTGGTTGGCACCTGCCCTCCCTCATTCACCTTTGTTTCCCTCTTCCCCTAGTGCTGGCTGTGTCTTCCTGTCATACAGGAAAGCTAAATAAAAGTGCAATCCTAGTGATTTTTTTTAAATGTCTGAATAGTTGACTGAATAGCTTGTTGGAACATGGCATACATAGCTTTCTGGGACATTCTTGGGCGACACTCTTATTTTCTTTACTGATTGATTCTGCTGGTATGTCTCTGTTCTGGTCCAAGGGGGGTGTCCACCAACAAATCTCTGCAGAGGGGCCTGATGTAGTTACACCCCTACCCATCTGCCTTGTGATAACTCACCTGTCCCTGCAGCAGCTCCATCCTGTACTCCCTCAGCCACGCTGCCTGCCTCTGACCCCATGCATGTTATTTACATGTGTAGTAGAGATCAGCAGCACCACGTAGATGTATTGAAGCTCTTTATTGCATAAAGATAAAGCCCAGGGACAGCGACAGACGCTGTTTCGGAGGCAAACTCCTTCCTCAAGCTGTATAGGCTCACTCAAAAGAGATAACAACCACAATGGCATTTATATACAGTTTCAATAAGGTCACATGGACCAATCAAATAACATCACAATACAAAAAAACATGAATATCCAATCACAGGGCAAAGCATAATGAGAGGACCTGATGGGGAACAGATATGTAAATCAGCAGCCGTTACCACAGCATGATTTAAAGAGTGTCATATCCTTAATGGCCAATCAGCACTTACCAAGTCAGGAGGACCTGATGGGAAACCACAGCACTGTCATAACTCTCCTCCCAATCTCCCAGAGGGCAATGCGAGAAGCGTACTGCCGAAAAACGGAACAAATGACGTCATGACGTCAGCCGCATCCATGCGTAAAAGTGTCCTAACAATGCGTAAAACCGTACGCGTAAAATCCTCAGCCGCATCCATGCGTAAAAGCGTCCTAACGATGCGTAAAAACGTACGCATAAAGTCAATGCGGAACCATACAAATAGCCGATATGCCGAACGCAGAAATCCGCAAACTGACGCGTAAAACGCATGTAATGCAGAAAGTCAGCACCATAAATCATCAAATGATGACCAAAAGCAAAAAAGTAAGGCAAAGTAAAGTAAGGCTGAGTGTGCCATAATAGATAACCACCCTTACAAATAAATCATTGTATTAGATGTAAAAAATACAATAACAATAAAGAGACCCACACATCAAAAAACAGCAACTCCCAGTATACTCAAAGTGTAACCCACAAGGGAAACACACATAGCTGGACTCGGCAGTCAGCACACCGCCAACGCGGCATAGCAGACCGCACAAAAATATGTAAGGGCACAATATATCAATGAATCTTGCACTCAATTTAAATACAAAAGTTCAAATACAAAAGTTAGGTCATAATCCCAGTTGAGACCGCCCCCTCCCAGGGTACCCAACCTCCTGATCCACCAACCCTTCAGATTTTTTCCTCATGGAACAGGAATGCTATCGCTTCCTGCGAAGCATTAAATTAAAGGCCTTCTTCTCCACTAACTCTTTTTTACCTCGACAACGGATTGAAAGGGAAGGACTATTTTCACTAATGGACTACCAGCTTACGAATAAGAGTTCCTTTGTTCCACCCAGCCACCCTACTATTGATATTTTTGCTTCTAAATTGATGGATGGAATTAAAGCGATGCAGCGGGACTTTAACAATGGTCATTTGAAGATCAAATCAAATTTAAGTCGTTCTGAAAGGGATGCGCTGGCTTCTATACAGAGGAACTCTGATATCACTGTTCGGGCAGCGGATAAGGGGGGGGGAGCAGTGGTGGTCATGGACACTAGTTATTACAAAGAGATTTTGTCGCAGCTTGACCATACCTCAGTCTATAAGAAATTAAGTGGTGACCCCATCCGCAGGATTTGTTTGCGCATTAGGTCCGTTATTGCTGATGCATATATTAGGGGTACCATCGATGAAGACTTAAGGAAATTCCTCTATTGTGACCACCCTGCGACCCCCAAATTCTATACTCTTCCGAAAATTCACAAGAACCTACTCCGGCCACCGGGGAGACCCATTGTGGCGGGGGTAGGTTCGGTGTGTGTCCCTCTAGCTAAGTTTTTGGACAAACTTTTGCAGCCCTTTGTTGTATCTTTAGATTCTTCTCTAAAAGACACCACTATGTTTTTGGAGAAGTTGGGCAAACTTTAGATTGATTGCATGGATCTCGCGCTGATTACATTAGACGTCGAGAGCCTCTGCACCTCCATCCCACATGATGGGGGTGCAGAGGCAATCGATTGGTATCTTTAGACCCAGTCTGACCTGACCGTTGAGCAGAGAAAGTTTGCAGTTTCACTCTTGAGGATTATCTTGGAGGAAAATTACTTTGAGTTCGAGGGTGTTTTCTATCAGCAATTACAGGGGACGGCAATGGGTTCCAACGAGGCCCCCTCCTACGTGAATTTCTTTATGGGCCTCTATGAAGAGGCATTTGTCTATACTAGCATGTACTTTCGCCAACATGTGGTTTGTTGGTGGAGGTACATTGACGATATTTTTTGCGTTTGGAGGGGGCCACAGTTGGCCCTTAATTCATTTATTGAGGAGCTTTCGAGCAAATGCCCCCCCATTAGATTGACGGCACACTTTGACTCAAAGAGTGTTTCCTTCCTGGATACTCAAGTTCTCTTGGGACCTGGTGGTTTCCAGACAGATTTGTATGTTAAACCAACAGATAGAAACTCTGTTTTGGAATTCTCTAGCTTCCACCCCAGGTCAACTAGGGAACATATTCCTGGTGGACAATTGCAGAGAGTCTCCAGGATTGTATCAGATTCTAGCCAGTGCGAGATTCTGCTTAATGAAATGAGGGACAGATTTAGGTCAAGGGGGTACCCCGAACACACCCTGGTATCCAATAGACCCACCAGAAGACGCCATGGAGGAGTGAGACTCCCTTTTGTTTCCAGGTACAATGCCTGCAGCTATAAGCTGGGGTCCATTGTACGGCAGCATTGGGGCCTCTTACAAAGTGCTTTTTCCCAGGTTCCTGAGTTTAAATGTCCTCCTTTGTTATCCTTTAAACGAGCCCCTACAGTTAGGGACAAGATTCGAGCCCGTATTCCTCGAGCTGTGGTACAGAGTGGCCGAAGTGGCACCTTTCCATGTCTAGGCTGTCATATGTGTGGCTTGATTTTTAAGGGAGATAAGTTTAGGCACCCGTCCAAAGGTACTGAGTTCAGCATACGTGGTCTGTATACATGTGATTCTTCATATGTAGTTTATTTACTTAGATGCCCATGTGGGCTATTATATGTGGGAGAGACCACCCAGTGATTGCGTGAACGTATCTCCTCACATAAATCGGCCATTAGGTCCAAGAATATGTCTCAATCTGTCTCGGCCCACTTCAACCAGTTCCGCCACTCTATACCACAGCTCCGTGTGCAAGTCATTGATGGGGTTCCTGTTCACTTTAGAGGAAACAGGGAAAGAGAATTACTTAGGCGGGAGGCGGGTTGGATCAGGAGGTTGGGTACCCTGGGAAGGGGAGGTCTCGACCGGGATTATGACCTATCTTTTTGTATTTAAACTTTTGTATTTAAATTGAGTGCAAGATTCATTGATATATTGTGCCCTTACATATTTTTGTGCAGTCTGCTATGCCGCGTTGGCGGTGTGCTGACTGCGGAGTCCAGCTATGTGTTTTTCCCTTGTGGGTTACCCTTTGAGTATACTGGGAGTTGCTGTTTTTTGATGTGTGGGTCTCTTTATTGTTATTGTATTTTTTACATCTAATACAATGATTTATTTGTAAGGGTAGTTATCTATTATGGCACACTCAGCCTTACTTTACCATAGCACTAGCATTTTTTTGCTTTTGGTCATCATTTGATGATTTATGGTGCTGACTTTGTCAGTATGTTCTGTATTACTTGCGTTTTACGCGTCAGTTTGAGGATTTCTGCGTTCGGAATAGCGGCTATTTGTATGGTTCCACATTGACTTTATGCGTACGTTTTTCATGGATGCGGCTGAGGATTTACGGTTTTTACGCACTGTTAGGACGCTTTTACGTATGGATGTGGCTGACGTCATGACGTCATTTGTTCCATTTTTCGGCTGTACGCTTCTTGCATTGCCCTCTGGGAGATTGGCAGGAGCGTTATGCCAGTGCTGTGGTGTCCCATCAGGTCCTCCTGACTTGGTAAGTGCTGATTGGCCATTAAGGATATGACACTTTTTAAATCATGCTGTGGTAACGGCTGCTGATTTACATATCTGTTCCCCATCAGGTCCTCTCATTATGCTTTGCCCTGTGATTGGGCATTCATGTTTTTTTGTATTGTGATGTTATCTGATTGGTCCATGTGACCTTATTGAAACTGTATATAAATGCCATTGGAGTTGTTATCTCTTTTGAGTGAGCCTATGCAGCTTGAGGAAGAAGTTTGCCTCCGAAACAGCGTCTGTCGCTGTCCCTGGGCTTTATCTTTATGCAATAAAGAGCTTAAATACATCTACATGGTGCTGCTGATCTCTACTACTTATGCTTTGGGAGCTGCTGGACTACAGCGCCATATCAGCTTAGCACACGGATACCCTCACTAGGGTGCCTATCGACTGTGGTGTAACATGTTATTTACATGTAACATGTGACGGATGGAGGAGACACGGGCAGCAGGGCTGAAGGCAAAGCACAGGATGGAGCAGAGGATACAGGTGAGTTATTACAAGGCAGCTGAACTACACAATGCGTGGGGGCCATGGGGAAAGTCTATACGAGACCACGAGGGGCAGCAGTCGGTTTGGGGGCTGACTTCGCTGGGGGGGGGGGGGGTGTAGGGGGGCCCCAAGTTACTTTTGCCCCAGGGCCCTCATGTGGCTTAAACCGGCCCTGGACCTACAACATCATCTTGCTGCAGATGGAGTCACTGTGCATCGTTCAACCATTCAGCACACTTTACACAAGGAGATGCTGTATGCAGAGACAGCCTTTTCTCTGACCTACAGCAAAAACAGAGCCGCTTGAGGTATGCTAAAGCACATTTGGACAAGCCAGCTTCATTTTGGAATAAGGTGCTGTGGACTGCTGAAACGAAAATTTAGTTATTTGGGCATATGCATGGAGGAAAAACAACACAGCATTCCAAGTAAAACACCTGCTACCTACAGTAATGTATGTTGGTGGTTCCATCATGCTGTGGGGCTGCGCGGCCAGTGCAGGAACTGGGAATCTTGCCAAAGTTGAGGGACGCATGGATTCCACTCAGTATCAGCAGATTCTTGAGACCAATGTCCAGGAATCAGTGACAAAGCTGAAGCTGAGCCGGGGCTGGATCTTTTAACAAGACAACACCCTAAACACTGCTCATATTCCACTAAGGCATTCATGCAGAGGAACAAGTACAATGTTCTGGAATGGCCATCTCAGTCCCCAGACCTGAATATAATTGAAAATCTGTAGCGTGAGTTAAAGAGAGCTGTCCATGCTCGGAGGCCATCAAACCTGAATGAACTAGAGATGTTTTGTAAAGAAGAATGGTCCAAAATACCTTCAACCAGAATCCAGACTCTCATTGGAACCTACAGGAAGCGTTTAGAAGCTGTGATTTCTGCAAAATGAGGATCTACTAAATATTGATTTCATTTCTTTTTTGTGGTGCCCAATTGTATGCACCTGTCTAATTTTGTTTAAACAATTATTGCACACTTTCTGTAAATCCAATAAATTTAATTTCACTTCTCAAATATCACTGTGTGTGTCTCCTATATGATATATTTAACTGACATTTTTTATCATAACAACCAACGATTTATACTGGAAAATCATGATGATTAACAACGTTGCCCAAACTTAAAGAGAATCTGTATTGTTAAAATCACACAAAAGTAAAAATACCAGTGTGTTAGGGGACATCTCCTATTATCCTCTGTCACAATTTTGCCACTCCCCGCCGCATTAAAAGTAGTCAAAAACAGTTTTAAAAAGTTTGTTTGTAAACAAACAAAATGGCCACCAAAACAGGAAGTATGTTGATGTACAGTATGTCCACACATAGAAAATGCATCCATACACAATCAGGCTGTATACAGCCTTCCTTTTGAATCTCAAGAGATCATTTGTGTGTTTCTTTCCCCCTGCAGCTCACTGAAGAGTTACAAGCTGATTGTTTGTTTCTTCTTGCAGACAGCTCTGCCCCGTTGTCTGTAATTCTGCAGTATGTGACTCATCAGTATGTGAACAGAGGATTTATCCAGCTTGTAAAAGATAAGAGAGCAGAGAAAAGCTGGTTAATGTAAATAGCACACACACACAGGGGAGTGTGCATAAAGGGGGGCATGCATAGCAGATCACACTGAAGAGTTGGCAGCCTTCCAGACACAGGACGACAAGTCTGACAGGGGAAAGATAAGCTGATTTATAACAGAGATGGTTATAGTAGAACATGCTGCAAGCCAGAGCACATTATAATAGGTTTAGGAACCTGTAGGATGATAGAAAACACAATGACATTTTTGTTACAGAGTCCCTTTAAGCATCCCACTGTATATATCACCTTAATGGCAAAATAGTGAAGGTGTATGATAGTCATAAACGAAATGGGGAGAGGGGGGGGGGGGGGGTGAGGAGGGAAGGGAGGCTAAGGGAGGATGCTCACTGACGGAAAGCAGCGGCCTTGGGGTGTGAGCTAGAGAAAGATGGTGGGGAAGGGTTAGGAGAAGGAAAGAAAGAGGGGGTGGGGGGAGGGGAGTTAGGTAGTGATTATGAAACAGTAATGGCGTAAGTATTATAAGACATAACATAACTTTTAACCTGGTAGGAGAACAATACCATAGGAACCTTTTAAACCTATGCATTATAGTAGAGCACAAAAATATGAGAGGCATATGAAAGAAAAAAACGTAATAACGTAAGTCAATGAACTGATAGCCAGGTATAGGCCAAGGACATAATGTTAAGTAAAGTAATCTTTTGCCTTGTTTTGTGTGTGGTAAAGTCTTGTGAGTATAGAGGCCGTTGCATACAATAAACAGTGTATCACATATAAATGGAAAAAAAAATTGCTGTCTCTCACCCAGCCGTGTAGGCAGTTTGTAAGTTCCATAAAGCGAACATATAAGGTAGTTTAGTTCCCTAAGCATAATGGACTGTGAGGCTGATCTTCATAACATATGAAAGAGAAAAGGGCAGAGGTCAGTACACTTGAACAAAGCGAGAGTCTAACAGAGTCTTACCGGTAGATGGCAAGGTCAATGGAGCAGATGTCGTGAATCGGTCCGGTTGCAGCGGCAAGAATAAGTGAGGACGTTACTAAAGGTAAGTGAATCGGGGGCGTGGCTTGCCATGAGAGTGAGAGGACGCGTCTGAGCGCAACTCCGCCGGCCTAATCTAAATCGTGCAGTATCCTGCACTTACCGGGCGAACTTTTAGCAGCTAACCTGCAGCAATACATAGCTGACATCCCCCTCAACCAAACCGCATCAGAAGATGGCCAAAAGCGGGATGGACAGAGCCACAGATGCCGTCGAAAGACTGGCTAAATATGCACATGGCACTGGGCAAGATGGCGCCGCTTCGTCTCTGCATTCAGACATTGCAGAGGAGGATCACATCCTGCTCGCCAGCTCGCTGCACAGATACCGATGAGGAATATGTCAGCTCTCGTACGAGACAAGGACAAACTGTAAGGACACTGGTCCTAAAGCACAGTGGGGCAGAACAAAACAGAGAAGAGGAAAGTCTACACAGCTACACAGCTGCAGACACAGACAACACACATGGAGGAATCTGATATAGAGGGGGAAACCCACCTGCGCAGATTTGCTAGAAGCTATTAAATCTTTGCAGACTAGCTTAATTTCTAGATTGGACACTGTGCAATCAGACTTATCCTTAGTCAAAGCAGACCTAAAGAAGCTGCGTGATTGGGCAGCGGAATCTGACAGGCATATTGGTGAACTAGGAGACTGTAATAGATGAGGCGGCTGCGGCGAATAGCACCGCCGCTGCAGCCACCTCCACGCGACCATCCGTCCGCGCGGCGTCTAGGACGCCGAGGACAGAGCCTTTAGTGCAGGGGGTCACCGTAGTGCGCGGGCGCGCGCACAGACGGGACCTTTATGCGGGGAGGAAGCCCGTCAGCTGACCGGCTGGTCGACTGACGTCAGAGGAGACCTTCGCCACTCCTCATTGGCTCAGAGGAGTGGGCGTCCCTGCATGGTCTCCTCTGCTTCTTAAGCCTGCGGGCTTCACTTCTCCCCTGTCTGTTGTCGTGAATACTAGTGTGTTAACGCTCAGACCTTAGGCTAGTTCCCTGGTGTTGATGGTACGGATTTCACACCAAAGGCTAGGTTCTTTATATCTTACTGTTTGTTAAGATTAGTTCCCGGGTGTTGTTGCCAAGGATTTCACACCCAGACTAGGTTATTGCTTATGTATTGATCTCCTGTGTACGACTATTGGCTATCACCCTGACTCTGTATCTGCCTTCTGATCTTGTACCTTTGCCTATCTGCCTTATCGTTGCTGAACTCCTGCTTGATTACTAACTATTCTCCTGTCTCACGATTCTGTACTGATACTGACCTCTCTGTTGCTGAACCTCTGCCTGATTACCGACTATCCTCCTGTCTCACGATTTTGTACCGATACTGACCTCTCTGTTGCCGAATACTTGCCTGTCAGACTACTCCACTCACCAGTGGGCCCTCGCCACTGGTGAGGCGCTAAAACTCTACCAGCGCCTCTGGTGAAGTTATTATTGTACGCAGTCTTAGCTGTCCTTCTAGGCTGCAGTATAGTCTGCATCACCTGCTCCTCAGGTTCAATTCCATTTGCATTACCAGTATCACTTGTCTGCATTAGAGTCTGAATCACCCGCTCCTCGGGAGATTCGCGCTCTTTAATTTACTGTACGTCAGTAGTCGGTCAATACCCTGATAGTACCTCACCGGCCCCTCTGGTGAGGTCTCGCCAAACTATTAAAGTTACGGTTGCACCTAATCATTACACTCTCAGCTCCTTGTCTGCTATACGGGTATTATTGGTGATTCTGCAGATCACACATAATCACGTATAGCGTCTGTATTATTGGTGATTCTGCAGATCACCACTAATCAGACGTCTGAGCTGCTACACAAGACTGTGACAGAGACACTGTTAAACCTCTACAAAAAGCACAGAAAATCACCCTAAAAGCTACTGAACAGAACACATTAAAACTGGATGATCTGGAGAACAGGTTTAGACGATCCAATCTAAGATTTGTGGGCTTCTCAGAAAAATCCGAAGGCAATTCTCCTGAGTGCTTTTTGGAACCATGGCTGAAACAAGCAATACCAAATATGGATCTCTCGCATACCTTTTCTATAGAACATGCACACTGCATTCCAGGAGGTCCTCCAAAGCCAGGCAGACCTCCCAGCACAGGCGTCCGAGCCATTAGGCAGCTATAAATTTTCGCCTAAGGCGACAGGAAGAGGCAAGGGCGCTTCTGCACTGAGTAGTGTGAGAAGAAATGCCTCTCAGCTGACTCAGGTGTCAGTTTACACAGCAGCAGCGGGGCTGACTGGACTTCAGCTCAATGATTCAAAGAACCACAGTAATGAATGAGCCAGTGAGAGAAGGCACTCATCCTAGTCAGGGATCTGAGGAGTACAGCATCATCAGCTCCTGAGTCCAACTCCTGAGAATTCAGTCCCTCTCTCTCTGCTACTGCTAACTGCGTGGATGTAGAGACTGTGTAGCAGCCAGGCATTGACTTCCCCCCAGGCCGCCTTTCATTCAATGATTTAGGGTTGGTCCTGTGTCTGCTGTATTCAGGTTTGTTGATGTAAGGCAATGTAAAATACTAGGCTAGCTGATAAAAGTGCAATTAGAGGGCAGGCTAGCTGGTAAATATACACAGCATGATGTAGAACTCGTCTGGAGGGTCAGTGGGAAAAAATCTGTCTGGTCTCTCTCCATTGTTATAATGACTGCATGTGCAGATAAGGTCTTAAACAGGTTGAAAAGTTTTGACAGTCCCTAGACTCCAGGAGGGCTGCTTGCTGACTTGTGTAAGAGTTTGGCAGGGACAGCAGTCCTATTACCAGCAACTAGTCTCTGTGTAATGTGGGACTGCAATACAGATAAACTGCTCCATCTCAGGCTATTCTCAGTCTCACTCCACTCCTCCTATCTCTGTATGTGTATAGTGTATGTCTACTGTGTGCTGTGTACAGTGTGCTCTGTGTGTGTGTGTGTTGTGTGCAGTGTGTGTACTGTGTGTGTGTGTGTATGTTGTGTGCAGTGTGTGTACTGTGTGTGTGTGTGTGTGTGTGTGTGTGTTTGTGTGTATACTGTGCTGTGCGTGTCTAAAGTGTGTGTGTGTGTGTGTACTGTGTATAGTGTGTATGTTGTGTGCAGTGTGTGTACTGTGTGTGTGTGTGTATGTTGTGTGCAGTGTGTGTACTGTGTGTGTGTGTATAGTGTGTGTACTGTGCTGTGCATGTCTAGTGTGTGTGTGTGTGTGTGTGTGTGTGTACTGTGTATAGTGTGTATGTTGTGTGCAGTGTGTGTACTGTGTGTGTGTGTGTGTATGTTGTGTGCAGTGTGTGTACTGTGTGTGTGTGTGTGTATAGTGTGTGTACTGTGCTGTGCATGTCTAGTGTGTGTGTGTGTGTGTGTGTGTGTACTGTGTATAGTGTGTATGTTGTGTGCAGTGTGTGTACTGTGTGTGTGTGTGTGTGTGTGTGTGTGTGTGTGTGTACACTGTGTGTGTGTGTGTGTATAGTGTGTGTGTGTGTACTGTGTGTGGTGTGTGTGAGTGCATGCCGCAATAAGTATATTTTATGGTGAAACGCTCTGCTGCATAACAACTATTTTCTGGTGAACCCATGCCGCAATAAGTACATTTTCTGGTGAAACGCTGCTGCATTATGATTTTCGGGGGTCTTGGGGGTGGGGTTCACCACTGGAGTGGTGTTCACCATGAGGGGTGCGGGGTATGGGACTGGGGGCAATCACGGGGGGGGGGGGGGGATGGGGGGGGTGCCACAGGATTTCTCGCCTGGAGTGACAAAATGGCTAGAGACGCCCCTGCCTCCCAGACCTATGATTGCAAAGTTGCTAAGTTATAGAGACAAGGTGGAGATTCTGCGAAAAAACAGAGATGTACCATCACTTGAATTTATTGGGGCTAAGATATCTTTGTACCAGGACTTTTCTTCAGAAGTTCAGAAACCGCACACTTCATTTATGGCTGTTAAAGCTGGACAGATTGCTTACAAAATGATGTTCCCAGCAAAATTACGTATACAATATCAGGATGAGGTGCTATTTTTTACTAGCCCTGGAAAAGCGGTAACATGGAGAGTCAAGATATCCCTATCCCATTCTTGCAAGATAAACAGAAGAAACAAGTTTCTTATTAATACAGCACAGGCTACATGGCAAATATAATGTGCTTAACAAACCTTTTCTCACAAACGGATATAATGCGTTAAATTGAATGCTGGAATTGCAGTAAGGATAGCACCCCTCTTACAAGATAACTATGACCACTGTTGAATATGGCTGCTTGGACAGGTTCTCTCTATATATTGAAGTTGCCATTAACCTCCCTGGCGGTTTATTAAAATCCGCCAGGGGGCAGCAAATACGTTTTTTTTTTTAGTTTTGTTTTTTTTCATGTAGCGAGACAACGTCTCGCTACATGATAGCCACTGCGCAGCGGCATCCCCCAAGCCCCTCCGATCGCCTTCGACGATCGGAGATCAAGAGATCACGTTCAAAGAACGGGATCTCTTGGAGGGCTCAAAGTGCTAGCTGATCTCAAAGTGCTAGCTGCGTGTAACAAAAAAAAATTATGCAAATCGGCCCAGCGGGGCCTGAGCGGTGCCTCCCGGCGGCATAGCCCGACCTCAGTTCAGGCTTACCACCAGGGAGGTTAAGACAACATTTGTCCTATCTACATAATGACTGGGCATGGCTGTCAACATACAATATAAATCTATGTCAATAACTCTTTGTTCAGGTCCATTTATGACTTACTGAACCTTTAGAGTACCGAAAGCACAGCAACTGAACTCACTACATTTGGTGCCTTGCCTGCAAGCATATATACTATCTAACACTATCCTTGTAATATGCACTATACCTTTTTTCATGTAGGCTAATACTACCACCTAGTGGACTCTGTTAATATCACCCCAAGATTATACTTCCATAATAGACTAATGTTTTGCTTAACAGCTAAATGAAAACTGCCTGTAAACTTATTCCAAGGGATTAACCGGCTACCTTCTGGTTACTAATATCTGTGCCTTATAATGATTCGATATTCCGGCATATTGCACAGCAGAATTCTACATATACTATATACACTGTGCCTTACAAACAGGAATGTATATTATCTAATACTAATGTAGTGATATTTAACACGGTTTCTCCTCAGGTCAACACTGCCATCTAGTGGTCGCTGTCAATATCACTCTAAGACTATACTGAAATAATGAGATACTAGCTCAGTGATGGCTAACCTTGGCACTCCAGCTGTGATCAAACTACAAATCTCATCATGCTTCTGCCTCCCCATGCCATGCTTAGAGCTATCCGAGCATTGCAATGCCTCATGGAACTTGTAGTTCTACCACAGCTGGAGTGCCAAGGTTAGCCATCACTGTACTAGCTCATCCAATTGACATATGATGACAGCCTATTTGACTAGTTGAGGTGACTACCTTACTATACTATTGCTACTATTGTCTGTACTTTACCAGAACTATTGGCCCAAGTAATGAATATATGTTTCTCGTTATCTGTTTAGTGTTACATTGCTCAGGGAAGCTCTATTGTATGTTCCTATCCTTTACAGTTTAAATCACCCGTAAGGTGAAACAATCATTTCAGGTCGGACATGGCGACCAATTACAGTCCCCCTTGTTAGAGTTAAAGTTAAGGGGATAAGACTTGCTGTAGTTATAAACAGAGGGTTGGGTGGGCAGGGACGGATGGGTTACTTAGGTGTTGTGTTTATTACTTTTTTTTTTTTCCTTTTTTCCCTTCATGTCATTATGTCCGGAGACTTGACCATTTTATTACTAACCTTGGTCTATGTCCCCCCACCTTTTAATCTAAATGTTCTAACTGATCTAATGGGAAAGATACATCCACTATTAGATGGTCCGTTGATAATACTTGGGGATTATAATGCTATACTTGATCCTATACTACACAGACTTAGGTCGGGAGGGAGAGCCTTCCCGGCTTTTCTCTGCTGGAGGGACACATACGCTCTATAGGACATATGGAGATGGAAATTTCCCACCACAAAAGTATTTTCATGCTTCTCTGATTCACATAGGACCATGTCCAGAATAGATATGTGTTTTGTGTCATCTGATCTACTACCCCTAGTTGACTCCATTGAATATCTTTCGCATTGAATATCTGATCATGCCCCAATACTATGTAAATTACAGTTCTCCAATGGCTCTTCGTCTGCCCTGTGGCGTATGGGTCCCTGTTGGCTCGAGGATGAGATGGTTCTCAAAATATGCCAGAAAGATGTAGCAGAATAGTGGTCAATAAATAGTGGCACTGTAGGAAGACTTATTTGCTGGGATGCAGATTACCAGAGCAAAAGCAATTACCAGAGGCTCCTTCAGAGCTGCTGTATCTAAGACAAAATGAAGCAGCATCACAAGCATGCCATGAGAAGGAAACTGCAGAGGCCCAGACCCTACTACTTTCACAACCCACTGATACAAACTAAGCCATATGGCAAACTGCATGTAGAAAATTAGAACTCAAAACACTAGAAAGAACTAAAAGAAGGGACATTATCCAATCTCAACGGTTCTTTGAATATGGAAATAAGTGCAGTAAATGACTCGCATATTTACTAAACTCTTCTTTTGGCCCCTCAGCAATCCCTCATATTGTCTCGCCCTCCGGGGCAGATTGCCATACCTCACCTGAAATTGCCAAAGCCTTTACCGAATTTTATGCCGAATTATATTATTACTAAATTAGGCTCAGTGGATGACCAAACTGCCAGTTTTCTTGGGGACCTAGATCTGCCAAGATTGTCACAAGAAGCAGTTGAAGATTTAGATGCTCCAATTACTGCGCATGAGGTAAGTAATGCAATAGCAACATTTAAATGTAATAAAGCCCCGGGCCCTGATGGCATACCGATAGAGTGGTACATGAAAAATAGATCTTTACTTATACCCGATCTTGTTACCCTTTTTAACCATATATTCGAAAATAAATCACTCCCTGATTCCATGTATGAGGCTCTTATAACCCTGATTTTAAAACCTAACAAGGACCCTTCCTCTTGTGATTCCTATCGCCCGATCTCATTAATCAACTCAGATGCAAAGATTCTTACCGAAATTCTTGCTTCTCGGCTTAATAAACATATTACCTTTATTATACACCCAGATCAGACAGGATTCATATCTGGACGTTCGACTAGACTTAATGTCAGGAGACTATACTCAAATTTACAATATCCACATAAGAACGCTGGACCAAGAATTATTCTATCACTCGATGCAAACAAAGCATTTGATTCCATTGAATGGCCATATGTGGCAAAAGTCCTAAAGAAATTTGGTTTTGGAGAATCTTTCCAGCTATGGTTTCAAATACTATATGACAAACCAAAAGCTAAACTTAGAATTAATTCCCTGATATCACCCACCTTTACAATCACAAGAGGAACGAGACAGGGGTGTCCCCTTTCACCTCTTTTATTTGTCCTTGCAACTGAACTGTTAGCCCAAGCCATCCGTCTCGACCCAGGCATACAGGGATTTCAAATAAACAATATAGAAAAACGCATATCCCTTTACGTGGATGACATGTTGATTTTCTTGGCAGATCCGGGTCCCTCATTTATAAGGGTACTTGACATCTACGATACCTTCCATAAAATATCCAGACTTTCTATAAATTGGTCGAAATCGGTTCTCCTCCCCTTGGACCCCTTTGATCCCCAGCTTATAACCAATCAGTCCAAATTACAAGTGGTCGATAATTTTAAATATTTGGGAATCCAAATTACCCAACCCACAACATCCTTCATGAATAGTAAGATCATTCCGACTCTTGAAACGATTAAAGCAAAACTTAAAAAGTGGATAGCTCTCCCTCTTAACATATGCGGAAGGGTATGTATTATAAAAATGGTGATTGCTCCCAAATTGCTATATGTACTCCAGATGTCTCCAGACTGAATCCCACGCTTCATATTCAGACGCATAGACTAGATGATAACATAATTTATATGGTCACGCTCAATACCTCTTATTGCACTTTCCACTTTGCAACTGCCTACATGTTATGGAGGCCTTGCAGTGGCACATTTCCTTAAAGGGAACCTAAACTGAGAAGGATATGTTTTTTTTCCTTTTAAAATAATACCAGTTGCCTGACTCTCCTGCTGATCCTGTGTCTCTAATACCTTCAGCCACAGCCCCTTAACAAGCATGCAGATCAGGTGCTCTGCTTGAAGTCAGACTGCATTACCTGCATGCTTGTTTCAGGTGTGTGATTCAGCCACTACTGCATTCACAAAAGAGATCAGCAGGATGCCAGACAACTAGTATAGTTTAAAAGGAAACATCCATATCCCTCACAGTTTAGGTTGCCTTTAAATACTATCTGGTGACACAATTAATCCCAGTGCAAAGTTGGTTAAGTGGAGACAGACAGGACTCCAGTCTGGCTACAAAAGCGGACATTGCAGGTTCATATAAATCTTTGTGTGGGGCAATATACCGATATAAGGTGTCAAATGACCCTAAAGGCACTAATCTTATTCAAACCACCATTAAAATATATAAAAAGACTCGTAAAACTTCTTGGAGAACCCATTAAATATAACTCACAAAACTCCCCATTATGGGGTAACCCCAATCTCCCAGAACTACAATCTATCCCAGATACAACTTTTTGGCGTACTCATGATATTAAATATGCCTCACAACTTTTTATAGATGGTTCATTCAAAGATTTCAACACCCTCAGATCTGAATTTAATTTGCCCAGACTTTAGGTATTTCCAGTTGACATGCCATTAGAACGCAGTTGGGAACAGCTAACGTCTCATTGGCACCTTCACACCTGGAATGCAGGTTATTAAATCAAGAAAAATTCAAACAGATAACCACCCTCTACTCATTTCTAATGTCACAGGGTACTGACCAAAAACTACACAATATTAGGGAAAAATGGCAAAAGGCGGAACCCTCTCTGACACAAGAAAACTGGTCAGAACTAGTAGAAACTTTTTCAAAGGTGGTGATAGCATCCAATGACAGGCTTATTAACATTAAGTGGTTTCATCAAGCATATCTGTCTCCAGCTAGACTGAGTAAAATGGGCCCATCTTATGATGGATGCTTTAAATGTAAAACATTTAATGCAGATTTCTTGCACTGTGTATGGCAATGCTCAATGGTCAACAAATATTGGAAGTCAGTGATTCATTTTCTCAGAGATAAACTTTCTCTGCCAGTGATTCTGGATTTTAAATTATGTATGTTTGGTCTGGTGGAGGATCTGGCCTGCTCTAAGAATTAGTTAATTCTGATCAGAATCTATTTTATGCTAGTAAAAACATTATTTTGGGTTGGAAAAAACCCTCACCTCCAACTGTAACAGATAGGAAATGACTGATTATTGCAGTCCTACCACTATATAAACTTACGTACCAAGCAAGAAATCAATTAAAAAAATTTGACAAAGTTTGGAGCAAATGGGTAGATGCCTCAGAATCTACGATTCCCAACCTTGATATAAACATTTCGGTTCAAGACTATAACTGAAGCTGACTTCAAGTACCATAAGATCTGCTAATTGATTGTTAGACTCTAAGTCTAACACTTATATGTATTAACTAGCAATGTTCAAGGATACATAGAACCCTGTTTATTCCCTCTGACCTCAAATGGTCATTAACCGGACATTTTTGTGTTTTTCTCCCCTCTTTTTTTTTTTTTTTTTTTCTTTTGTTTGTTTAATGTTCTTTTTCTTTGTTATCTATAACTGCATTACATGCTGTATGGTATACTGAATTGATGACAAAATTTCTATAAAAATTCTCGTTTTAAAAAAAAAAAAAAGGTAAGTGATGCAGTAAGGAGCAATAGAAAAAAAAATCCAGTGTAGTACTGGGAGTGTGATGTAGAAGCTGCTTAGTTGAACCTCATGGTGGATATGTCTCACGGGCACTAGTTCCTGGTCGTAGTGACTTTTTAGTAGAAGGTACTTGGCGTCATGCTTCCTGAAGGGACTGTGATCTCTGTGACGGAGATCTAGACAGAGGCTTTGAGTTGCAATCCGTGGAAATAAGCAAATGCAGGCGTTCAAATAAATCATGGGCCTCGTCAAAGGATGGGTACTGCGTAGGTTTTCCCAGACAGTGGAAAAATAATTTTAAAGAAAACCTGAACTAAAAATTAAAAGTCAAAATAAACATACACAAGTCATACTTACCTCCGGTGTAGTCTACTCCTCAATCTCTTTCTCCTTTCCCGCGTCCTGTTTGTCCACTGTGATCAAGGGAATTCTCCGTCCTCCATTTTGAAAATGGCCATTACCCCATAACAGCTTTCTGGTCAGCACACTGTTAAACTGTAACATCGCCCATTTGAGTCATAGGGAAACCTAGCCATTACTTGTAATGAGAAGAATGGAAAAACAATCGAGAGCCCCCGATAGTGTATTATTGTGGATAAGTGGTTATACGTAAAGGTAATAAAGATTTATACTCACAAGTGTAGGTTGCCGAGAATAGGCAACCACTCGTATCGCAGTCGGGGAGATTAGACCTGTCCCCGCTCAGGTTAAGAAGTCGCTCTCTGTGCGGAAAAAAGGGGGGTGTCCACACCCATCCACCAGGTGGATAATCACGTAATAGGAAATACAGAGGCGCCAATAGAATAAAAATAGTGCCAATTAAAAACCATAAAATTGTGGGTGGCAATGGTGGAATTGCCCACCCTACAAACAACACAAGTCCACTTCGTGTGGTAAAACAAATTTAATTTTGTACTCCTAATAACAAAAACAGTTTGCAACGCGTTTCACGGGACCCAAGCCCGCTTCCTCAGGTAAAAGCAATTACAAGCAGGAGCAACTGAAAACAAAAAGGAAAAAAAACACATACACAAGACATAATCAATAAAGAATAAGAACCAATAGAGCAATAAAAAATGATCAAAAGTTGCTTGAAAAATGATCATGAATAAATAAATAAATTAATAAATTGCACATGATGCCAAAAATTCATTGCCCATGGATAACTATAGTCTCTGTCCTGAAGGCAATCTTATCCTAATCCCTCTCAGCAATATAAGATCTTCATTCATATATTCATAATGTTCCAACTATACATTACAATAGGTTACAATAAATTATAATAGATACCGCCTCATTAGAAGATCTGTAAATTTATACAATTGATAATATATATATATATGTATACACACCAAAAAATATACACACACATATATATATATATATATATGGGTGACACATATACATACACATAGGCTTATAGGGAGAAACCAATATAAAACTTTAGAATTAATGGGAGAACCTTATTGCACATTTCCACTGAAAAATAAATAAACATGATAAATAAACAAACACCTAAACTGAGCAGGAGCTCTAGGCTGTTTACAAAAAAACCCTACGACCATCTATCGGGACTAGGTATACGATCCATAACCATAGGTGTTCCAGCCATAGTGTTCCCACCCGTGATGGCGATGGTTAATGAGATGATAGGCAGTAGTAGGTGCATGGAGAAAGATCCAGCGAACTTACCCAGCCGTGGTCTGAACTGACTTGGCACCTCTGTGTTTGCTGGGCGCCATCTCAGCTACTATATACCCTGCGCTCAGTAACGGCTTGTAGTGGGCGTGGCCATTGGTTCTGCATGCCGGTCGTGCGCGGACGTGGACGCTGTCCGTCGCACAACAACAGCACCATCATAGGTAGTAAGTCCCTGGCGGAAATACGTCACCTATGGGCATGAGTCTAGGGGCTAATGCTGGACACCCAGGGGGCGGAAGTGCGTCATCTGTGGGCTAGAAGTCACTGCCGACATCTTGTGTGCTGGAGGAATAGCGCCTCCAGCACTAGTGGTGCGTGTGGGCCAAGAGTAAAAATATATGATAATAACAACACCCGCAGCAGTCTGTATGGTTAATAAACAAATAATTAAATAAATACAGACAACAAGAGAAAGGGGGAAATAGGAGAATGGGGCTGTCCTATAGTGATGTATGTTGTATTCTGTACCTTTGCCCCATCTAGGACGCACTAGCCAACAAGTACGGGACAGAATTGGACAACACAGGAGCAACATCCTCAAAGGCCTAGCCACACACAGTCTATCTAGACATTTTGACCAAATCCAAAATAGAAATGTGTCAGTGCTTTCATTCGTAGCCTTAGAACAAATCAATCCACTTATACCTAATGCGTTCCAGACCCTAAAAAATAGAGAGATGTTCTGGATCCAAACCTTAAAAACTTTAGTGCCCCTAGGGCTGAATGAACAATTGGAGAAAACATTTTAGAAGTACCACACAACAATACAACAGCTAGGCTGTTTTAAGGCAATAGATAGGACCCCCCAGCTGTACTCATATGAAACTCATAATCCTTATAATTATCCTGGTGATTGTTCGCTGTATAAGTATACAGCGAACAATCTTAGAGGTACGAACAGCTATAAATGTACTCACACATAATATTAGTACATTATGGTGGTGATTATTGGTAATTAGTCCATTATAACCAAATTTATGGGCCTCTCACTTTCCCATTTTTATCTTACTTTTTAATTTGCCCCACAACAGTCGCTCTCTTCTTTCATTTTTGTAAAATTATAACATTACATTTTATGTGTCATAAACTCACATTTTATAATTGTATACATTACATTGTATACATTACCGGTACATTCTTTCGGTGATCAACCTTTTACCAGGGTTTCTTTATTTATTATTATTATTACTATTGTTATTATTGTCATCAAATTTCACCTACAAAAGTGGCCAACACTATCCTGACCAGTGCTCTTCATATAGCATACCAGCTACTATGTTTCTGGTTATGTCACACAATGCATCACAGACATCTCCTAACATTTCCTAAATGGCAGCAACCTGCGCTTCCACCACTAGATGGGGCAAAGGTACAGAATACAACATACATCACTATAGGACAGCCCCATTCTCCTATTTCCCCCTTTCTCTTGTTGTCTGTATTTATTTAATTATTTGTTTATTAACCATACAGACTGCTGCGGGTGTTGTTATTATCATATATTTTTACTCTTGGCCCACACGCACCACTAGTGCTGGAGGCGCTATTCCTCCAGCACACAAGATGTCGGCAGTGACTTCTAGCCCACAGATGACGCACTTCCGCCCCCTGGGTGTCCAGCATTAGCCCCTAGACTCATGCCCATAGGTGACGTATTTCCGCCAGGGACTTACTACCTATGATGGTGCTGTTGTTGTGCGACGGACAGCGTCCACGTCCGCGCACGACCGGCATGCAGAACCAATGGCCACGCCCACTACAAGCCGTTACTGAGCGCAGGGTATATAGTAGCTGAGATGGCGCCCAGCAAACACAGAGGTGCCAAGTCAGTTCAGACCACGGCTGGGTAAGTTCGCTGGATCTTTCTCCATGCACCTACTACTGCCTATCATCTCATTAACCATCGCCATCACGGGTGGGAACACTATGGCTGGAACACCTATGGTTATGGATCGTATACCTAGTCCCGATAGATGGTCGTAGGGTTTTTTTGTAAACAGCCTAGAGCTCCTGCTCAGTTTAGGTGTTTGTTTATTTATCATGTTTATTTATTTTTCAGTGGAAATGTGCAATAAGGTTCTCCCATTAATTCTAAAGTTTTATATTGGTTTCTCCCTATAAGCCTATGTGTATGTATATGTGTCACCCATATATATATATATATATATGTGTGTGTATATTTTTTGGTGTGTATACATATATATATATATTATCAATTGTAGAAATTTACAGATCTTCTAATGAGGCGGTATCTATTATAATTTATTGTAACCTATTGTAATGTATAGTTGGAACATTATGAATATATGAATGAAGATCTTATATTGCTGAGAGGGATTAGGATAAGATTGCCTTCAGGACAGAGACTATAGTTATCCATGGGCAATGAAGTTTTGGCATCATGTGCAATTTATTAATTTATTTATTTATTTATTCATGATCATTTTTCAAGCAACTTTTGATCATTTTTTATTGCTCTATTGGTTCTTATTCTTTATTGATTATGTCTTGTGTATGTGTTTTTTTTCCTTTTTGTTTTCAGTTGCTCCTGCTTGTAATTGCTTTTACCTGAGGAAGCGGGCTTGGGTCCCGTGAAACGCGTTGCAAACTGTTTTTGTTATTAGGAGTACAAAATTAAATTTGTTTTACCACACGAAGTGGTCTTGTGTTGTTTGTAGGGTGGGCAATTCCACCATTGCCACCCACAATTTTATGGTTTTTAATTGGCACTATTTTTATTCTATTGGCGCCTCTGTATTTCCTATTACTAGCCATTACTTGGCACATCAGTTGTCCTCTCAGCTATAGCTGACAGCAACTGATAAATAACTGACAGCAACTGATATATTTCAGTTCTGACAAAATGTTGCGCTTCTGAGACTGATGGCAAGGTAACTATGTAATGTTCATTTGAAGTTACCTCATGTGTTTATTTTAAATAATTTTACTCAGTACAGGTTCCCTTTAAAAGGAAATCCCCATTTGTATGTAATGCCCTTGGCTTGCAGTGCTGCGGTATATACTTTCATCGCCCTCCTTTTCTGTATGGTGACAGGTGCAAGGTCAAAGAAAACCTGGTAGTTGTGATCTTGAAAGTAAAGCGGTTCTTTTTCCCAGGCAGCTTGAATGAGGCCCTCCTTAGTGCGGTAATAAGTAAATTTGATGATGATCTCACGGGGGATCCATATGCTATTTTGGGTTCGAGGGCCCTGTGGATTCTGTTGAACTTGAGGCGGTCTGTGGGGATATTCGGGGCCAGCTCTTGGAACATGGTGGTGGTTGTAAAAGTTCAAATGTCCAAAATGGACTTTGGGAGTCCTCGAATACTTAGGTTGCTGCAGCGGGAACGGTTTTCTGAATCTTCTAACTGTAGTTTAGCGTCAACGAGCTCAGATTTTAAGTCTTCCAGCTCTCTGTCATGGGCCTCAGCTACTGTTGTAGTTTTATCCATTCTGTCCTCGAGGTTGCCGCTACGTGAGGTAAGTTCTTTAAAATGTAACTGTCGGGCATAAAATCAAAATTCAATTATTTATTTTAGCTGGTAAACAAGTGATAGGGATGCTAACCAGGCAATCTAAAAGTTAAAATCACTATTACTTTTCTCGTTGATAAATGATAATTCCCCAGTTTACCTAAATCTTGTTTGGTACACACAAAATTTGGTACATAAAAAGGAAATTGCAGGGCATGCTGGGTTGTCCTTTTTTGCTTCTCTACTTCCCTAATGACTTACCTAATGCAATTCAAGCACTTTGTCATTGTGTACCACAATGAAATTACTTTTCACGACAACCCCATTGTGCACTTAGGGAACATAGTGATAGTAACTAAGGTAGAAAGAGAAGAAATTATACAAGTATGCCAGGTATTACAGATATTTAAACAATTTGGACACAGTGATAATTATTACAGAGGGGATTCAGAGTTCATCAAGTTTATGGTGGAGGGGAAAAAGCTATTTTTCAGTCTGTTTGTTTGTATGCGGATTGATCTAAGACGTTTACCCGATGGAAGGAGCTCAAACACGGCATTTCCAGGGTGGGTGTTGTCCTTGATAATGTTTTTGGCCCTTCTCATACAGCAAGTCTTATACAAAAGTTCAAGTGATGGCAGTTCAGTGCCGGTAATGGCTTCTGCTGTTTTAACAACTTGGTGCAGGGCTTCTCTAAGAGCCTTGGTGCTGCTGTTGTACCAGGCCATCATGCACTTGCTCTGAATGCTTTATATAGTGCATCTGTAGAAATTAACCAGCAGCTTCTGTGGGAAGTTAGCGCTCCTTAGTTTTCTCAAAAACTAAAGGCATTGTTGTGCTTTGCCAGTTAGAGCTAAAGCATTGTCAGTCCAGGACAGGTTCTCTGTGATGGTGACTCCCAAAAATTGGAAGCTGGAAACTTTCTCCACAGCCTCTGAATTGATCATTAGCGGTAAGTGAGTGGTCTCCTAAAGTCCAGAATAATTTCTTTGGTCTTCTTTGTATTTAAAAACATGTTGTTAATGTCACACCATGCAGTCAGGTTCCTAACTTCTTCTCTGTATGCAGCTTCCTCATTGTCTGATATAAGCCCAATGACAGTCCTATCATTTGCAAACGTAACCACTTGAGGACTACAGTCTTTCTACCCCTTAAGGACCAGGCACTTTTTTTTCCATTCAGACCACTGCAGCTTTCACGGTTTATTGCTCGGTCATACAACCTACCACCTAAATGAATTTTACGTCCTTTTCTTCTCACTAATAAAGTTTTCTTTTGGTGCTATTTGATTGCTGCTGCGATTTTTACTTTTTATTATATTCATCAAAAAAGACATGAATTTTGGCAAAAAAAGATTTTTTTTTTTAACTTTCTGTGCTGACATTTTTCAAATAAAGTAAAATTTCTGTATACATGCAGCACGAAAAATGTGGACAAACATGTTTTTGATTAAAAAAAACCCATTCAGCCTATATTGATTGGTTTCGGTAAAAGTTATAGCGTTTACAAACTATGGTGCAAAAAGTGAATTTTCCCATTTTCAAGCATCTATGACTTTTCTGACCCCCTGTCATGTTTCATGAGGGGCTAGAATTCCAGGATAGTATAAATACCCCCCAAATGACCTCATTTTGGAAAGAAGACATCCCAAAGTATTCACTGAGAGGCATAGTGAGTTCATAGAAGATATTATTTTTTGTCACGAGTAAGCGGAAAATGACACTTTGTGACAAAAAAAAAAAAAAGTTTCCATTTCTTCTAACTTGCGACAAAAAAAAAAAAGAAATCTGCCACGGACTCACCATGCCCCTCTCTGAATACCTTGAAGTGTCTACTTTCCAAAATGGGGTCATTTGTGGGGTGTATTTACTGTGCTGGCATTTTGGGGGGTGCTAAATTGTAAGCACCCCTGTAAAGCCTAAAGGAGCTCATTGGACGTTGGGCCCCTTAGCACACCTAGGCTGCAAAAAGGGGTCACACATGTGGTATTGCCGTACTCAGGAGAAGTAGTATAATGTGTTTTGGGGTGTATTTTTACACATACCCATGCTGGGTGGGAGAAATATCTCTGTAAATGGACAATTGTGTGTAAAAAAAGCAAAACTTTGTCATTTACAGAGATATTTCTCCCACCCAGCATGGCTATGTGTAAAAATACACCCCAAAACACATTATACTACTTCTCCTGAGTATGGCGATACCACATGTGTGGCACTTTTTTGCACCCTACCTGCGCTAAGGGGCCCAAAGTCCAATGAGTACCTTTAGGATTTCACAGGTCATTTTGAGAAATTTCGTTTCATGACTACTCCTCACGGTTTAGGGCCCCTAAAATGCCAGGACAGTATAGGAACCTCACAAATGACCCCATTTTAGAAAGAAAACACCCCAAGGTATTCCGTTAGTAGTATGGGGAGTTCATAGAAGATTTTATTTTTTGTCACAAGTTAGCGGAAAATGACACTTTGTGAAAAAAACCCAATAAAAATCAATTTCCGCTAACTTGTGACAAAAAATTAAATCTTCTATGAACTCACCATACTCCTAACGGAATACCTTGGGGTGTCTTCTTTCTAGAATGGGGTCATTTGTGGGGTTCCTATACTGTCCTGGCATTTTAGGGGCCCTAAACCGTGAGGAGTAGTCTTGAAACAAAATTTCTCAAAATGACCTGTGAAATCCTAAGGGCTCGTTTCCACTATTGCGGTGCAGAATCGCCTGGATTCCACCGCTGTTGAAATTCCATGAATTAGCATGCGGATGCGAATTTTTGCGCGTTTTTTGCCGCGAATTCGCATGCGAATTCGCATAGGTGAGGGTATATGCGAAATTAACCATGTCACTGCCTGTTTGAATTACATTGGTACCTATGCGAATTCGCATGAAAATTCGCATACCATAGCCGCATGCGAATTTCCTATTAAATACATTAGCGGCGATTCGCATGCACTCCACTCGCAGGCGAATTCGTTGGCTCTTTTGTGCGTTTTTTTACCGCTGAAAAAAACGCACCTCAACAACGCTACAGTGGAAACAGGCCCATCCACTTGCATTACATGTGCGAATCTGCATGCGTTGGACGCATGCAGATTCGCGATAGTGGAAACGAGCCCTAAAGGTACTCATTGGACTTTTGGCCCCTTAGCGCAGTTAGGGTGCAAAAAAGTGCCACACATGTGGTATCGCCGCACTCGGGAGAAGTAGTTTAATGTGTTTTGGGGTGTATTTTTACACATACCCATGCTGGGTGGGAGAAATATCTCTGTAAATGGACAATTGTGTGTAAAAAAAGCAAAACTTTGTCATTTACAGAGATATTTCTCCCACCCAGCATGGGTATATGTTAAAATGCACCCCAAAACACATTATACTACTTCTACTGAGTACGGCAATACCACATGTGTGGCACTTTTTTGCACCCTAACTGTGCTAAGGGGCCCAAAGTCCAATGAGCACCTTCAGGCTTTACAGGGGTGCTTACAATTTAGCACCCCCCCCCCCACTTGCCAGGACAGTTAAACCCCACACACGACCCCATTTTGGAAAGAATACACGCTAAGGTATTCCATGAGGGCCATGGTGAGTTCATAGAAAATTTTATTTTTTGTCACAAGTTAGCGGAAAATGACATTTTGTGGGAAAAAAAACAAACAAACACAAAACCACAATTTCTGCTAATTTGTGACAAAAAATAAAACATTCTATGAACTCACCATGCACCTCACGGAATACTTTGGGGTGTCCTCTTTCCAAAATGGCATCATTCGTGGGGTCTGTCCTGGCATTTTAGGGTCTCTGCAATCATTACATGTATGGCCACTATTAGGAGTTTCAACTATACTCCTTATATTGGGCATAAGGGTAATGCACTGTGGGCTGAAAGGAAAAATGAACGTCAAACAATCAATCAATGTGGATGAAAAAATATCTGCCAAAAAAATTTGAAAAAAAAAAAAAAAGAGGAGGAAGGCGTCTGCCAGGACATAGGAGCTGCCGCCCCAAAAATCCAAACCCACCAGCTCGTATGCCCTGGCAAACCTGATTTATCCATTCACACCGATCGATGTGGATGAACAAATCATTGCCAGAGTTCTTTTTTGATACAAAGTGCTTGCCAAAGCATATGAAACCCCAACACCACTCCTCGGCCCATATGCCTCGGCAAACATATCTTTTTGACTGCGGAGGAGAAATCTCGTCCTGCAGCGCTGCATGCACCGACTTGTGTGTAAGCTGACAGACGCGCAATGTTCTGTCAGGATGCACCATCAGTGCTGCAGCTGGTTAGTCGTTCGCTCGGCCCACCTGGAAGGTTATTGGATGGAAAAAGGAAAAAAAATACAAAAAAACCCAAAAAACAAGCAAGCAGCAAAGCAATTACTTCATTAACATTAATAAACTTTGAACTTTTTTAATAAAAACCTTAACATTGCAAACTAAACATTAGCTTCTTTGCTTACCTGTTTTTTTTTTTTTTTTTTAACTTACCTCCCGAGGACAAACCTCTCCTCCCCCATGGGACAATGTGCGAAGTGCAAATCGCACAGAGTTGTGGCGAAGTACATTACACATTTTGTCCCAAGTGAAAGGAGAGGTTTCTGGCAGCCCTGTGTATTACGATCTCTCGAAACCAGATGTTTGGTTTCACACTGCATATTGACATATCCGGTGGGTCGAGCCCGCCGCACCGTATCGTCCAAAACAGACCTTCAGGGAATACCACAAGAGTAGCATTTGGCCTAGTAGTGAACTGCGTCGCCATAGACTAACATGACTTCCGAGCCGATCGAAATTGCCACAGAAGCCACGCAGTAACGTAGGCATGCACTAGCGTTAAGTCAAGCACTTCCGGCGTAGGGGGGGACCGCAAAGTGTGACTTTCGCTAGGCATTTTGCCCTTACGCATCGCAGCAGTGTGAAATAGCACTGAGAGACCCTTGTGTGCCTACTGCTGTGTCTGTAGTTCCCTACTCTCTAATAGTGTACCTGCTCATGGTACCTCTCAAAACACTCCCCTAGGCATAGTCCAGGCTGGTCAGGGCAGCGGGGACAATAAACAGTGGTGTCACGCCTTGTTCCAGCCCTGCTGCAGACACGACAACGTTTTCTTCGGATTCGGTGACCTGGGGTACTCTGAATCGGATAGGCGTAATGCCTTCCATGCAGCCGGCTAGTTGCATCTTGGGGTTGGGCCCGGACACCTCCTGGATACAGGAGTTCCATAGTGATCTGTCTCTGAAATTGTAGAAACGATCCAGTTCTCCCAGCCTTACTGTAGAGAACAAAGCTGTTGTAAACTGCCAATTGAATTAAATAAAAGGACACTTTTTTATACCAGCGCCTTGTTTTGCGGGAAACTAAATAGGGCGCTAACCTCTGGTCATTGAAGTCCACCCCTCCCATGTTGGTATTATACTCGTGGACGACAAGGGGTTTTTCAATGACATCAGTTCGCCGTTGAATTTGGACTGTCGTGTCTGCGTGAATGGTGGACAGAAAGTAAACGTCCTTCTTGTCCTTCCATTTCACCGCGAGCAGGTCGTCAGCACTCAATGCGGCCCTCTGCCCCCGTTGAAGTTTGGTGGTAATGAGCCGTTGGGGGAAGCCCCGGCGACTAGGCCGCACGGTGCCACAGCATTGGATTCCTTCTAACTTTAAGTGCTGATAGAGGGCCACACTTGAGTAGTAATTGTCCACATAAAGATGGTACCCCTTCTGGAACAAGGGTGACGCCAAGTCCCACACAACCTTTCCACTGCTCCCCAGGTAGTCAGGGCATCCGACCGGCTCCAATTTGGAGTCTTTTCCCTCATAGACCCTAAAATAAGATGTATAGCCTGTGGCCCTTTCACAGAGCTTATACAGTTTCACCCCATACAGGGCGCGCTTGCTTGGGATGTACTGTTTGATGCCAAGGCGCCCGGTAAAACGTATGAGGGACTCATCTACGCAGATTTGCTGTTCAGGGGTATAAGCATCTGCAAATTTTGATGACAGGTGGTCTATGAGGGGCCGAATTTTGTGGAGGCGGTCAAAAGCAGGGTGGTCACTTTCATGACAGGTTTCATCATCATTGAAGTGCAGGAAGCGCAGGATGTTCTCAAATCGTGTCCTGGACATGGCAACAGAGTACAAGGGAACATGTTGTGATGGGTCTGTAGACCAATAAGCCCGCAACACATTTTGTTTGATTAGTCCCATGTGTAAGAGAAGGCCCAAAAAAATTTTAAGTTCGGAAACTTGGACTGGTTTCCACCAAAATGGCTGGGCAAGGAAGACATTCGGATTGGCGGTTAGAAATTGTGTGGCTTTACGGTTGTTCTCTGCCACGACTAGGTCTAAGAGATCCTGGGTGATGAACAGATAAAAAAAAGTCTAGGGGCGATCCTAGATTATCTGTCATCACCTGGACTCCAGACGGGCGGTGAAAGGGGGCAGTACGGGGGATTGTACTGCCCCCAGGGGATTGCCAATTTGGATTTGCCAGCACCTCTGGTAAACTAGGGGTAGTACGGGCCCGTCTACTTGGTGGCTGTGACTGGGGTGTTACTGCATGTGCCACCGAACCAGTTTCAACTTCCATGCTGGTGCTCGCCACTTCACCAGGGTGTACGGAAGTACTGGTTCTAGGTCCAGGAGATGCTGTGCTGCTGGTGCCTGCCCCACCATGAAATCTCAGACCAGCACGAGCACCACTCTGCTGCCCTTGAGGCTGATCCTGCGCCACCTGCGGTCCAACGACATGGGGTGTGGTACGCCTGGCTCTAGCCGGGACCTCAACCTCGTCATCGCTATCGGTCAGTGAGCCACTGCTCAATTCAGGTTCAAACTCTGACCCAGATGATTCGTCGAATGGTTCGTCCCAACCGTCCTCATCCGACTGGGCCATGTACCTGAGAACCTCATCATCGGAATACCCCTTTCTTGCCATGGTGGACTGCTAAATTTAGGGGGTATTCCTCTGAGACTACCCAGAAAAAAGAGCACCTACTTAGCGAAAGGGAGTATTTGAGCGGTAGAAAGCTGTGATCACTGAATTTTGATTTAAAAAAAAATCAAAACTGATGTTTACAGTGCACAGCTAGTCTACAGTGGTTTTTGCAGTGATCAGAAAAAAAAATTATGTCACTGCGGTGGGGTGGGCTGAACGCAAGTGCAGGCGAACAATCAGACCTGATCGGGCAAACACTGCGTTTTTTAGTGGATCCTAGTGACCCTAATAGTTCTGACTGCGATCAGTAATGATCACTTACAGATACTATATAGTAACAATGTTGATTAGCGACAGTGATGACGCTAATTAGTGACTGTGGTGCAGTGGGCTGAGCACTAACTGACACTAACAAAGGGGCCTAGCTAACTGGCCTAACTGCTAACACTGGTGATACTAAAAAAGTGACAGTTTCCACTGATCACTGTTTTTAGATCACTAGGATAGTGACAGGGGGGTGGTGGCGAGTGGGGTATCAGAAGCAATCAGAAACAATCACAGGGCAATCGCGGGACAATCAAAGCCAATCACGGGACAATCAAAGCCAATCACGGGACAATCACGGGACAATCAAAGCCAATCACAGGCCAATCACGGGACAATCACAGGCCAATCACGGGACAATCCCAGGCCAATCACGGGACAATCACAGGCCAATCACAGGACAATCAAAGCAAATCACAGGGCAATCGCGGGACAATCAAAGCCAATCACGGGACAATCAAAGCCAATCACAGCCAATCACTGGACAATCAAAGCCAATCACAGGCCAATCACAGGGAAATCACAGCCAATCACAGGCCAATCACAAGGCAATCACAGGACAATCACAGGCCAATCACGGGAAAATCACAGGCCAATCACAGGCCAATCACTGGACAATCACAGGCCAATCACGGGACAATCACAGGCCAATCACAGGCCAATCACGGGACAATCAAATACAATTAGGGGACAATCAAATACAATGACAGCACAATCAAATACAATGACAGCACAATCAAATACAATGACAGCACAATCAAATACAATGCACTGGGAAGGTGATTGGGGGGGGGGGGGGGTGTCTGAGGGCGATCTGAGGGTGAGGGGGGTTGATTAGGTGCCCGCACGGGGCAGATTGGGTCCTGATCTGATGGGTGGCAGACACAGGGGGTGACCGATGGGAGATCAGTGAGTGATTACAGGGGAGAATAGATGTAAACAATGCACTGGGGAGGTTATCAGGAGGGGGGGTCTGAGGACAATCTGAGGGTCTGGGTGGGTGATCAGGTGCCCCCAAGGGACAGTTTAGGGTCTGCTCTGATGGGTGGTGGTGACAAGGGGTGATAGACAAGTGACAGACAGGTGATAGACAGGTGGTCAGTGGGTGAGGCACATGTATACAGTAGTATACAGTATACAGGGGGGGGGTCTGGGGGGATCTGAGGGTAGGGGGGGGGGTGATCAAGGGACCCTAGGGGGCAGTTAGGGACCTAACCTACAGAATAGTGTCGGCAGATAGTGGCAGGGGGTGATTGATGCGTTTATTGGGGGGCGCTTGGGTGTAAATATGGGTGTGCTGGGGTGGTCAGGGGGGGTTCTGAGGGCTGGGGTGGGCGATCGGGGGGTCTGTGGGTGAAAAACCACGTGTTGTGCAGCTTACTGGCAGGGCTGCCTCCTCCTCCGATGGTCGCTAGACGAAGAGTGCGGAGGAGGAGGAGGCAGCCTGTATAACACACTTTGTTACGTGAACAAAGTGTATTATACGTTTCCTATTGGCCAGATCGCCGATTCAAACCCCGCCGGCGCTGCTAATTGGCCGGCGGGGTATCGGGCAAGGTGGGCGGGACCTTTCGCCGCGGGGAGCGCGCATCATAGATGACGCGATCGCTCCCCGGACACGCCTTAAGAACCCGCCGCCGTCAGGCGTATTGCGGTCCTTAAGGCGTCCACTTTGCCGCCGCCCATGGGCTGTGGGCGGTCTGCAAGTGGTTAAAGAGGAAGAGTGAAAATAATGTAATGAAAAAAGTGCTTAATTTTTACAATAATTATGTATAAATGATTTAGTCAGTGCTTGCTCATTGTAAAATCTTTAGTCTCCCCAATTTACATCCTGACATTTATTACATGGTGACATTTTTACTGTGGGCAGGTTATGTAGCTGCTGCTAGCTGTTTTGGCTGTTGGAGACAGCTGTAAACAGCTATTTTCTGTCTGTGAACCTTGTTACATTGTGGCAAACTGTCAAAAGTACTGCGGTCCTCAGAGCTTCTTGTTCGAGGGTTTCACCACAATATCAGTCATACAGCGCCCCCTGATGGTCTGTTTGTGAAAAGCAATAGATTTCTCATGTAAAAGGGGGTATCAGCTACTGATTGAGATAAAGTTTTTAAATTCTTGGTTGGAGTTTCTCTTTAACAATTATGTTTGAGGTATGGATAGGCTGGCAGTCATGGGTGAAAAGTGCATAGAGGAGAGGGCTTAATACACAGCCCTGTGGCACGCCAGTGCTCAGTGTAAGGGTGGAGGATGTCTGTTTTCCTAGTCTGACAGTTTGAGGGCGATAAGTAAGGAAGTCCAATAACCAGGTACATATGGAGGGAGCAAGACCTAGTGCATGGAGTTTGATGGTCAGCTGGCTAGGTATGATGGTGTTAAATGCTGAGCTGTAGTCAACAAAGAGCATCCTAACATAGGAGTTTGGCTTTTCTAGGTGTGAGAGGGCAGAATGGAGAACTACACAGATAGCGTCCTCAGTCGATCTATTTGTTCGGTAGGCTAACTGGTGTTGATCTAGATTTGCTGGGATGGAGGCTTTGATGTGTGTGGCTACCAGTCGTTCAAAACAATTGGCGATGACATGGGTTAGAGGAACTGGTCGGTAATCATTAAGGCAGGTTATCTTAGGATGTTTTAGAACCTGGCACAATGGTTGTGGATTTAAGGCATGAGGGGACTACACCCAAGAATAGAGATTCTTGTTGGCCGAATCCTCTTCCCCTTCTGTTTTCCCTTCCCACACCTATGTTCCTCTCTGATTGGCCAATATTTCTCATGCTGAGACAATGCACTTTCCATAGTGAAGGGCGGGCAAATCAGGCAGAGGATAGTAAGGGAGAAAATTACATCAGGATTGGCTTCAAAATAGTTAAAATGGGAAATGCTAAGAAGGATTTTCTCTTTTTTTACTGTAGAAAAATCATTAAAATCAAAACGTGGACTGTGCAATACATACTGTATGTTATGTAAGTAAAGCAAGTATTTATCTACTTATATATGTTTTTTTTTTTCCGGTGATAGCAAGGCTGACAGCTCCTCTTTAAAGTGGAACTGAACTCAGAAAATGTAAAAAGAGCATTGAAATCCGTGTAAGAAATTGCAGGCAAAAACAGTACAATAAATGTACAAAAATATGTTAATAAACTATATAATATACAATTAATGCATAAACCACACCCCCTGTGAGGTTTGCTGCCGCGGCAGCCCTGCTAATAGCTCGCAAAGGTCACTGGGAGACCTTCTGGTTATGCAAATTCTGCCTTCCAAGTCAATACCTCGTGAGAGGTCCTGCTGCTATTGTTGACAGTGCACGTCATCAGCAGGCGCTTCCTGTGAAGATAGACATCACAGCTAAAGTACACATGTCTGCCCCGATCTGTACTGCTCTCTGTCCCCCTGCCTCCACATTGCAGATCAGCGCTGTCCCGGCCCGCTGCCTTCCTGTCAGAAGTCATCTGCCAGTGCAGTGTGTGCGGGGACAAACCACTTTTACCAGAGGGGAGGGGGTTTGCAGCAAGCTGATGTAAAAATAAATAAACTTAGATCAGGCTGGAGCCCAATTTACATTTCACATTCCCTCCTGCTCGGGCATTTACAGCTCTGCGGACTAAGAAGCTGATAACAGAACTGCAGAGTCCTGGAATGTAAGCATGTCCAGCTTCCCCCCTCCCCTGGGAAAGTGAAGACGCTAGGAAGAGAAGAGGATACGCAGACACGTGCAGGGGAGACAGCGTGTCAGAGTGGTGTGAGCTGGAGATGCTGTGCTGTATGTATGTATGTGTGTATGTGTATGGACCTGTGTATGAATGGATGCCTGTGTGTATGCATTGTGTGCTGTGAGCTGGAGGTGTTACTATATGTATGCAATGTGTGTATGGACCTGTGTATGAATGGCTGCTTGTATATGTATGCTATGTGGGCTGTATGTGTGCATATGTCTGGATTCACGTATAAATCGCTGCTTGTATGTATGCATTGTGTGCGGTATGTGTGGCGTTTCTGTGCACAGTATAAATGTATGGTGTGTGCGTGTCTGTGTGATGTGCATATGTATATATATATATATGTGTGTGTATATATATGTATATATATATATATATATATATATATATATATATATATATATATAATGTTTCACCCTCCCTCCTCCCTTGTGTCCAGTGTAGCACCCCTCTTTCAGCCCCATATAGAGCATGGCCAATAACACCCCCCCCCCTTCCAATATTAAAGTGTGTTTGACATAATCACAGAAGTGGGTCCCCCCTTTATCCACTCCTCCATCCCCATCCCATAGTCGGTGACACCAAGAAACAGTTTATCTCGGCACCTGCAGCGTAGCTCATGAGTTGGGCACTGCTATAGTCCACGGCATGTACACAGGGTAATTCGGGTACTGATCCTCGGCGGACCCCAAATTACTTTTCCCTCCAAGTTGCTATGACTTGGAGGGGAAATCATATTTAGCAGTTTACCCTGCGCCCAACTCACCGCCATAGATGGTGAACTAACTGCAATGTGTGCTGATCTGTTACCTCAATTATATACAGTATAAGCTGTTATTCTGTGCCTGTACTGATAGTAATCTAGCTGCATTGTGTGCTGATCGCGAATTCCTCTGTGTACAGTATAAGCTGTTACTCTGTGGCTTTACTGATAGTAAACTAGCTGCAGTGTGTGCTGACCTCTGCTACCCCCAGTATGTACAGTTTAAGGTGTTACTCTGTGGCTATACTGATGGTGAACTAGCTGCAGTGTGTGCTGATCTCTGCTACCTCCAGAATGTACAGTATAAGCTGGTACTCTGGCCCTGTACTGATAGTAATCTAGCTGCAGCATGTGCTGACCTCTGCTACCTCCACTATGTACAGTGTAAGCTGTTACTCCTCTTACTCTGTGCCTGTACTAATAGTAATCTAGCTACAATGTGTGCTGATCTCTAATACCTCTAATGTGTACAGTATCATCTGTGACTATAGTTACATAGTTATTTCGGTTGAAAAAAGACATACGTCCATCGAGTTCAACCAGTATAAAGTACAACACCAGCCTGCTCCCTCACATATCCCTGTTGATCCAGAGGAAGGCGAAAAAACCCTTACAAGGCATGGTCCAATTAGCCCCTAAAGGGAAAAATTCCTTCCCGACTCCAGATGGCAATCAGATAAAATCCCTGGATCAACATCATTAGGCATTACCTAGAATTGTAGGAGACCAGTGGAGTGGACAGGAGGGAGAGGGGCATGGTGGAACAAGGAGGGACATCAGATTAGACAGTGGAGGGAAGAGAGAGCAGAGCAGATTTTTGCAGAGAGACAGGACAGGCCAGAAGAGTAAACAGAACGCCCAGTATGGCTACCTTTTGGGTGTCTCCTAGTATACAAGTGTGGACCCCCTCCACCAATCCAGCAGGGGAGGGGAGCCTCTGGTAATGTGTGCAGAGCTGGGAACTCCGGAACACAGAGCTCTCGCCACCAGAGCCCCTGAGAGATAGGAGAATCCAGCAGGGGAGGGAAACCTCTGGTAATTGATGCAGCAGGTGTGCAGAGCTGGGAACCCAGGTGCACAGAGATCTCACCACCAGAGCCCCTGAGGGCCCGTTTCCACTATCGCATAGCCAATACAAGTGGATGGGCCTGTTTCCACTTGTCCGAAGTGCTGAGCGTTTTTCTGTGCGGGAAAAATCTTCACGGCAGAGCCATCAGAATTCGCACCCTGCTATGCAAATCGCACGCAATGCATTGAATAGGGAAATCGCATGCGTATTTGGCAAGGGTATTTTCCCGCGATTTCGCATAGAAACTAATGTAAATTAACAAAGGCAGTGACATGGTTAAAGTCGCATATACCCTAACCTATGCGAAATCGCGGCAAAATACGCATGCGGAATCGCATCCGCATGCGATTTCATCAGCGGTGATTACCGTCGATTCCGCACCGCAATAGTGGAAACGGGCCCTGAGAGATAGAAGAATCCAGGAGGAGGGAGGGGTGCCTCTGGTAATAGGTGCAGCAGGTGAGCAGGGCTGCGATGATTCTCATACACACTAAGGCCTAGTGCACACCGGAGCATTTCCACTGCTGTTTGCGATCTGCTTGCGGGTGCGGATCCGCTAGGGTAATGTATTTCAATGGGCTGGTGCACACCAGAGCGGGAGGCGTTTTGCAGAAACGCATACTCCCGGGCTGCTGCAGATTTTGGATTGCGGATGCGTTTCTGCCTCAATGTTAAGTATAGGAAAACCGCAAACCGCTCTGAAAAACGGCACTTCAGAGCGGTTTGCCAGGCGTTTTTTGTTACAGTAGCTGATCAGTAACAGCTTTACTGTAACAATACATGAAATCTACTATACCAAAACCGCTACACAAAACCGCAAAACGCTAGCTGAAACGCTGCAGAAAAATAAGAAAAAGCGTTTCAAAATCTGCTAGCATTTTGCGGATCTGCTAGCGTTTTTTGGTGTGCACTAGGCCTGAGAGAGGTTTGGCGTTTCACAGTTTAAAAAAGACTGAACAGGTTTTTCCCCAAAACAATCATAAATATATATATATGCTTCACTGTTAATGCTTCACTCTTTATAAAACTGACCAAATGTCAACTAAAAAAAAAAAAAGACAGGCACACATATGCTTCACTGATATTACTTCACTCTTGCTAATTTCAGGAAAAATGTTTTTTGACAAAAAGCAACCCTTTTAGATACACAATCTCCCCCTCTCCTTATCAGTTCACATACACACTTAGGCCCCATTCACACTAGAGTGTTTTTCCGCAATTTCGGCAAACCGTCTAAACGCTAGCGCTTTTTAAAAGCGCTAGTGTAATGAAACCCTATGGGCCCGGGCTTACTTGGGTGATTTGTGCTAATCGCCGCAAATCGCCCAAAAACGCCAAACGCGTAGCCTGCACCATTTTCAGGCGATTTCCAGGCGATCGCGTTTCAGTGCTATAGAAGTGCAAAACGCGATCGCGCCAAAATCACAGCACTGTTTAGTGATTTTTCTGCTTGAAATTGCGGAAAAATCACTCCTTCAAAACGCAGGTGTGAATAGAGCCTAAGAGAGGTTTGGTGCTTCACAGTTTAAAAAGGACTGAACAAGTTTTTCCCTAAAAAAACATGAATACATATATATGCTTCACTGTTAATGCTTCACTCTATATAAAACTAAACAAATGTCCACTAAAAACATATAACAGTCCTTTTTACACTGTGAAGCGCCAAACCTCTTGTGTATGAGAGCTGGGATGATCACCGACCTAAATCACGAGTGATTCAAATGAGGCTTAATTAGCCCATGCGCTATGTACTAGTAGGAGAAGGGGGACTTGCAGGGGGTGGTGACAAAAGAGGGAATTCCCTCTGTCAAGCTACCTACAGGGGAGGACAAGGGTGGCTGGATGATGTAAGAAAGGATTCCCTCTGCAGTGTTACCCCACTACCTCTGCCGGACAGGATACCAAAGGGGAGAGCTGCATGACTACAGGACATGATATGGGATCTGGCACAAAACAAATGGGGAGAGCTACAGGGTGACAGCACAAGATCTCGCACCACAGGAGGCATAGTTAGAGAAAAAATAATAATACTTTATCAAGGTGTGTGCCAGTACAGTGCAGGGCAGCAGCAGAAGCCACAGCTGTCACTTTCCTGTAACAGGGCGACTGATGATGACCTCATGACACTGGGCTGCAAATCTTATTCTGTGGGCGTGAATGGGCATGTCTAACTCTAACTCCAACTGTAACACCGCCCACAGAATCAGACTCTGCACCTCCCATGGAGTGAGAGCTGCAAAATGGAGGGATAGAGCTGCAAGATGGAGCCTGCCATTCTCTTTTATTCATAGTTGTATTGCACAAATATATCTACTTTTATATTGCCTTTCTCAAGTGCTTTGTGTCTAATCATTCATTTAAAAGGGATAAGGAAGCTCAGTTTAGTGACTTTTTTTTGGTTCAGTTCCTCTTTAATGTCTTTTTTAAACTGATTATCTAGCTTCATAGTGATGACATCTAGCTCTCTGTAGCTTGAATTTATCAAGCATAAGAGTGTCCTAGGGTGTCCACTCCGGAGTGGAGTCAAACGGATGATCGGACCTCCTAGAGCGAGTCTGTGGATGAAATACAACAATCACATTGGAGTGGGATGAAGCTGAGGATGCCATACTTGGCGGGTCGCGAAGGCGCCGATTGGGAGAAGTAAAGCTGGAGGGTGAATTCTCTCTAGAGCGTCTAGATTTTCGCCCCCTCTGGACATGAGGGCTTCAGGGTGACTTAGATAGGGAGAAAAGGGCAAAATGAATCGCTGGGGTAGATTAATTAGTGAGCTGTGGCAGCCAGTCATGCTGAGCAAAGCTAAGGAGCAGCCATCTCCTTAGTGTGCCAGCCACACACCCTATTCTTGCATTCTTTTGATATGAATATATCACAGATCTCTGCATCCAGTGCAGTGTATTTTGAGCTGTACGTCACAGACGTGCGCGGACTCCCAGTGACTCTGTGTGCAGAAGCGCAATACACACCACATCATCATAAGTGCTATCTTGTTGTAATTTGATTTGATTATATCACAGATCTCTGGCTGTGCATCTAGTGCAGTGTATCTTGAGCTGTACGTCACAGACGTGCGCAGACTCCCAGTGACTCTGTGCAGAGGCGCGATACACCAAAATCCAAAAAAAGGCATGTACATGATGTCAATTCCAAGATGACAAGGTCATTGCTTCACTGTGGACAGACCAAATTCGATCGTCTGGTTACGTTTTTGCAAAACTTTTTATTTTTTTTGATGGTCGCCTCAGGTGATCTATAAAGCCTACTAGGCTAACAATGGGCCCACACTTCAGAATCAGTGTTTTTTTGCTCGCTTTACTATCATTGAACTACCTCAGCCCGACCATAGGGGCTGGACAACCGCTGTCTCCTGCACTCCCGTGAACTTGCGCACAAGCACGACCAACACTACAGAAAGATTGCCACAGACAGGACTAACAGTTATGTCATGAGGGTGTCAATTGACAATGCTCTTTGCGTTTTTTTGCGGTGCGTTAAATAGGGAGTTTGGTCTATCCATGTGAAGTGTCCCTAGCTCTTACACTACCTGATCGCCATGTACATACACAAGCCACACGTTTTTAAATTTTTGTATGTAAACCTGTACCATCCATCATGTGCAGAGCCAAGTCATTGCATCTCTTGTCAGTCAGTGTCACCACGGCTGCAACATATTTAAAGAGAATCTGTATTCCCAAAATGAAGTATAAACAAACATCCCTGCCTGTTTGGGGTCATCTCCTAGCCCCCTCTGTAATATTTTTGCTGCTCTCCGCTGCAATAAAGAGGGTAAAAAAACTGTTTTATAATCTGTTTTGTAAACAGAAAAGATGGCCACCAAAACAGGAAGTACATCAGCAGAGCAGGGAACTCAGTTAATACACAGTGAGTACACGGAGAATTCAGTGAGTTACACATTGAATTCAGTCTTCAGAGGTTATGTGCAAGTTTTGGAAGAGCTCTGTGTCAATGAAGCATGACAAGCTGTGTTTTTAGAGCCTGGAGTCCTGTTAGCCTGCAGGCAGCTTCCTCCTCAGCCAGCTATTCGTTGCTCAGTTTATCAGTCTGTGTTGATCAGCCTCACAGATAGCAGACAGGCTGACAGTGAGAGCAGGGGACGTCTGTGAAGAATAATCATCACAGGAGCACTGGAGGGGCTTGGAAGGAGTTAACTTGTTCACATTACTGAAGAGTTGGCAGCCTTCCAGACACAGCTGACAAATCTGACAGGGGAAAGATAAGTTGATTTATTACAGAGATGGTGTAAGTAGAAAGTGGTGCAGTAAGTCAGATCACAATGGAACAGCCTTAGGAACTTGTAGGATAGGAGAAATACTGCTGAAATTTTTGTTACGGAGTCTCTTTAAAAAAAACAAAACAAAAAAAAAAAACTTTTTTTCTTTTATAAAATGGATATGCCATGACAACATTGTTCTGGTCTCTGCTGCAGTGGCCGACAAAAAAACCTTTTTTTTCAAAATTGTATGTGTAAATCTGCTCCATCATGTGCAGAGCCTAGTCAACTTCTCTCTTATCAGTAACTCTCACCAGGGATGCAACAAACATTGTTTTTCTTTAAAAAAAAAAAAAAATACTTTCGATTTTTGGGGTAAAATGTTTTGGCCTCAAGTCACCACCTCTCTTGTCATTGTCACTCACCAGGGATGCAACAAACATTGATTTTATTAAAACAATAATAATAATAATAATAATAAAATAGGTAAAAAATGTATAGGCCATGACATTGTTTGGCCTGTTCTACAGCATTTGCAAAAATAGTTGTCTTTTTTGGTCAAATTACATTGGTATGTAAACCTGCACATGTATGTGCAGAGCCAAGTCACTGCCTTTCTTGTCAGTGTCACTCACCAGGGATGCAACAAACATTGATTTCATTTAAAAAAACAAAAATCTATTTTTTGGGGTAAAATGTATAGGCCATGACATTGCCTGGCCTCTGCTACTGTGGCTGCAACAGAATTATTTTTTTTCCCTCAAATTAATTTTGTATGTAAACCTGCACCATCATGTGCAGAGCCAAGTCAATGCATCTCTAGCATTCAGTGTTGAGGCAATGGTCCATCTGACTGCTGAAACCTGGTCTGAAAAGCATGGTCAGGGCAGGTATATTACCTATACCACACATTGGGTAAGCCTGCTGACCACTGGCAAGCATATAATGTGTGGTTCTGTAGTGGAGTTGGTGATGGTGACACCTCCACGAATTGTAAGGCAGGCCGACTGCCACATCCTCTTCTCTTACTCCTGCATCCTCTTCGCCTCGGCTGAGTCCTCCTCTGCTGCTGTGCCCTTTTCTGCAACTGCACACCCCCAGCTCCCCAGGGCCTATTCCACATCCCGGAGCTACAGTGCTGCAACAATAACATTTTTTTTAAATAACATAAAAAAATTCTAAATAACATTAACATTTTTTAGTTTCAAAGGTTTTCATTGTTGAAAATGAAAGGGTCAGTACAATATATTAATTAAATGACCTAACACAGGTTTCAGTAAGTAAAACATTGTTAATTACATTTGTAGAGTGCACATAACATATATGGAGAGTATCCGTTATGTGCAGCAGATTATAGATCAGATTGAGAAAGAGCGTGAAATGAAACGGAAAAAAAGGAAGGGGGGGGGGAAACAGGAAGGAGGAGTAGAAAAGTAACAAAAGGGAAGTATAAAACTTACAAAAATTACAACCACCAAGGATATAAAGTATCAAAGTAGAACAATACAGACTTAATATAAGACAATCAAGATAACATTATTATCAGACAAGACTATGTGCATAATAGATAAATAATTAGAAAAATGTCAAGTATGAGAGACCAACATTATCAGCATGATCAACCCAGTCGTCCCAAGTTTTGGAAAATTGTAACGTGATCTTTGACTAAGGCGATCATTCTTTCGTATATCATAAGGTGGTGGACTTGTGACACCACTGCTACCAATTCATGTTAGCAATATGCTGAACAAGGCGGTGAGCAGGATGCTTTAAAAAGTTTGGTTTATCGCCTAAAAGCAAAATTTTCACCTGACAGTGCTCCTCCCTTTATTTTGCCAATAACTTAATCACAGCAAAATGATCTATATCTTGTTTTTCTCAACACCAATTAGGCTTTCTTTGGGAGGTACAGTATGCTAAGAATTATTTTATCCTAAATGCATTTTAATTGAAATAATAAGAAAAAAATTGAAAAATGCATTATTTCTCAGTTTTTGGCCATTATAGTGTTAAAACATTCTACTGTGGATAAAAGCCCATTTGTTCCGGTTATTGCAACGTTTAAAAAATGCCCCTAGTAAAATGTATGGCGCCAATGTTTTATTTGGAAATAAAGGTGCATGTTTTCAGTTTTGCGTCCATCACTAATTACAAGCCTGTAAATTAAAAAATAATAGTAATATACCCTCTTGACATAAATATTAAAAAAGTTCACTCCCTAAGGTAACTACTTATATATTTTTATATGTATTTTTTTTTTCCTATACAAAAAAAAAGTTTGGGTACTATGGGAGGGTGTGGGAGGGAAATAGTTAATTATAAAATTCAGTGTGGGGATTTTTATTAAATATAAATTAATTTTGGTGTAATTTACTATTTGGCCACAAGATGTCCTCAGTCATTTCCAATTCATGTACGTAAGCACGTTAATTCGGAAGTAATGCATGGCACTTAACAACAGGAAAAATACAATGAATGCAGGCGACCTCATAGACGCCGGCATTCATTGAATCGGGGACTTAGATTAATGAATAGGAACTGTGTTGGTCGTGTTTGTGAAGGCAATATCAATACAAGAATGGGACCTGTGCATAGGCGAGTAATATGTATAGCCTCTGGTCCCACCGTTATGCTCCCTCCAAGAATCCACCAATGTCAATTGATCCCTAAGGGCTAATAAAGAGGACCGTTGTTTTTTAGATAAATTATGTCAATTGGGACTAGAGGTGTCTAGAGAAGGGTTAAATTGAAGTCACCAGACCAATATAAAGTATCATATGTCAATTGGAGCAACTTACGGGCACAGGCTGGGAAGGCTGCTACCACCCTAGTAGGATGAGAATAGGACGCACTATACATATTTGTTTAGAATAGAGCAATCCAAGAAGAATTAAGTAGCTACCATGTTCATCAGGGATTATCTGTTCAATCTGCAGGGGGAGTGAATTGTGAAGCAATAATGCCACACCTTGTACTTTTTTTGTGAGAGAGGAGGCTAGGTAGTATTTTTTTGTATTGAGCACGGAAACATTTTGGGAAAGATTTAGTGGTAAAATGGGTCTCTTGAAGGGCGATTATATCAGGGCGTAGTATTACATAATCTTGCATCGACTCTTCTTAGAAGGGGAATTAAACCCCTTTACGTTACGGGAAAGGATACGTACCATAAAGTAATTTTTTCAAAGATGCTGTATAATGGTATAGATAATTGGGGATATATTTGAACAGGCAAATTCTAGTATTCACATGAAAATATGAGAAACCGTAGGAAAATAAACAAACTATGAACCATAGCAATGATATGCTAAAATAACAGAGACAATTATGTATCTCTTGGTGATCTGCAAGTGACAAGAGCCATATCAATGGTCCCATCACAGACAGCTCAAAGGTAGGGGGCAACAAAGTAGACTCCAGGGCCCATATGCAATTACCTTTTTCACCTGAGTTTTCTCCTAGGTGATATTTTCACAACTTGTCATAAAATGTCTTTTAAGCCACCAGCAAGCAAGAAAATACTCAAAATAAACTTTATAGTACTTTTTTCATCAACTTTTGGGTGCTTTTTCAATTGTAAAATACAGAAAATTTTGTTTAAAGAGAAGATAAAAATGATCTCTTAGGACTTTTTTAAGTGAAAAAGTTAATTGCTTTCCATGAGAAAATGTATGCGTGCTCAAACACCAAGTTTAACCCTAGCAAGTCTGGCTTTGCAAATCTGGAATAATTGGCTATTCATGAGGCAATGCTCATGCAAATATGCATTTGCTTTCGCATGCCAAACTATGCAGGGTCAAAAAACCAATACCGCAAAGCGGTCGCCCTGCGGGAATTAGTTCATACTACATTAGCACTATCCAGGAGCGCCACGGGGAGGCTTCCCAATGCCCCCATACAACCGGGGGGACCGCGGGGTCCCAGGCTCTCACTGCCTGGGAACCGCAGCGGCACCCCGGAGGGGGAGGCTGGGTGGCGCAGGCGACCCCCCCCCCCCCAAGCGTGGCCAGCGCCGTGGAGAGCCGTCCGCACCCACCTCCCAATATTAAAAACAGGCACTTACCTTGACGTCCATTGCGTTCTGCTACATGCACATTTTTTGGGGGGTCGCCTGCACCTAACCAGCCTCCCCCTCCGGGATGCTGCTGTTGTTTCCATGCAGCGATAGAGCTTGGGGCCCCGCAGCATTCCGGTTATATGGGGGCATTGGGAAGCCTCCCCGTGGCGCTCCTGGATAGTGCTAATGTAGCATGAACTAATTCCCACAGGGCAACCGCTTTGCGGTATTGGTTTTAACCCTGCAAACTTTGGCATGCGAAAGCAAATGCATATTTGCATGAACTATGTCTCGTGAATAGCCAATTAGGCCAAATTTGCAAAGCCAGATTTGTCAGGTGTTACTTGGTTTGATGCACACATAAATTCTCTATTAAGTGTAGGGAAAAAGTTAATTGCGGGGGGCGCATGCGCGGCGCGCTGAAGAGCGGAAGCAACTGCATGTAGCTCCGAGGAGCCCGAGTCTATCTTGCCGTTATATAGGGCACTGAAGCACTTCTCACCGTCGCAAACATCTGATGCCCTAGCAGGGATCATGAGTGCATGTCACAGAGGAGGAAAAGAGACAGAGCGAAGGGGCAAAGACCTGTTTCGGATTACTTTCTTCGAACGCGCACTTCAGCCATGTCGATCCAAGATGGCGGCGCGTCTCCTGCACGCTCCCAGGACTCGCTCTCTGAGGCAGGCCAGGACTGGCCTACAACTATGCCAGAACACTCTCGGGGGCTTACGAAGCAAGATTTGGAAGAGAGTCTTAACTCCATGTATAACAAATTGGCCCAGAAGTTTTCCACGGAACTACACTAGATGGAATCCACATTGACTCAAGAAATTGCATCACTGGGCACCAGAACAGATCTATTAGAAACGAAGCATGATAACTTGCTGAAATCTCATCAGACTCTGCAAGCGGATCATAAAAAGCTACAAGACATAGTTACTACTTTACAACTCCAATCGGAAGATCTCGATAACCGAAATCGAAGGAACAATTTGCGAATCAGGGGCCTGCCTGAACAATATACTGATCTCCAACCTCAGGTAACACAAATCTTTCAATTACTATTACCTGATGAACCTGATAATGCATTTGTATGCGATCGAGTACACAGATCTCTACGTGTCCCCCCAGGCCCGGATAAACCGCCTAGAGATGTTATATTATGTTTGAAGGACTATCTGATTAAAGAAAAGATCCTTAAAGAGGCCAGGGCCAAACCCTCATTGGAGTTTGAAAACCACCGCTTACAGATTTTTCAGGATATCTCACCTATTACACTGGAAAAAAGAAGAAAGCTAAAAGATATTACTGTTGCGCTGGCAAATGCGCGGATCCGCTATAGGTGGGGATTCCCCTTTAAGTTACTGGTGCCCGTGGACGGTACAATGCATGTGGTTATCACACCTAAAGATGGCACGCGATTGCTCAATGAACTGGGCCTTCAAAGATCGCCAGAACGTGCACTAACTGAAACGGAGCGTCCTCTCTCTCCAATATGGACACCTCGAAAAACTCCCTCCCCGAGAAAGCACCAGCCATCTCCTAGGCCGCAGGAATGACAGGAGCACGAAGATCAGGCCTGTCCCTTTCTTTCTCATTTTTGTCTGCTCTCTTTTCAAATCTTTATTATGTGTATACTGAAAAGCTTTCTACCCTGTGTTATGCCTCAATGAATCATTTTGACTTCTAAGGCAGTCTTCCGGACTTGGGCCTGTGCTAAGTGTCTCCCCCCCCGCTCCAGGGTTTATTCCTTGGTCCGTGGTATCTCAGGCCTATCTAACCCCTTATTGAGGTTAGACCTGTGGAACGTTGTTATCTGTTTCTACCTTTTGAAGGCAGTTTGCATATATTATATATGTTAATATTAAGCACTATGCTAAATTTAATGTTGTTTTCTCTTTGTTTTAAGCTTAGTTGTATTGAGCGGACGCACTTCCTACCTATAGTTATTTTCTTTCTTGCTCGCAAAAAATTCAAAGATATATTATGTGTGGTGCGGGAACCTTGCTGGCGAGGATCAGTTATGACCTATACCTATATATGCTGCTATCCCTTTTACAAAACACTATACCATGGGTATGAAAATTATTAGCCATAATGTGCAGGGATTTAATTCCCCACAGAAACGAAGGAAAGCTTTTAGGCAATACAAACATTTGAAAGCAGATATAATCTGCCTGCAGGAGACGCATTTTTCTGCAACTAATTTCCCAAAGTTTCTGGATAAAGCTTATTCCAGGGTATATTACACTACTTTCGCCAGCAAGACCCGCGGAGTCGCCATTATAATTAGAAATGGTGTTCCCTTTGATGTTCAATACACATACAAGGATCCAGATAGCAGGTTTATAATTCTACAGGGGACCCTTAACGGAAAAGCTATAACCATATGTAATATTTATGCGCCACAGACATCTCAGGCCCAATTTTTTAAAGAGGTTTTTTTTAAATTAGAGAACTATCATTCTTCTCATGTAATTGTAACAGGAGACTTTAACTGTGTAGCTAACCCTCTAGTGGACAGAAGCAAAAACACAGAATGGGCTAGAATATTTCCCAAAACTTTAATTAAAGGTATGACTACCTTTCAACTCACAGATATCTGGAGAACCTTTCATATGGGGGATAGAACATATACCTATTACTCATTTCCCAGAGATACATATGCAAGATTAGACTACATTATGGTGTCTCCTATATTACTAACTAATGCTACCTCCCCTGAGATCTGTACGTGTGTATGGTCGGATCATGGTATTGTGATGGGTTCCTTTGAAGCATTAGGTATTCCCTTCTCTATGGAAAATTGGAGATTGAATGATCTATTATTACAAGATGCGAATATAGTCAGCCAAATTCATAGCTCTTTAGAGGAATATTTTATTTTCAACAATAACGGAGAGGTCTCAGTTGGCAACCTATGGGCAGCTCACAAAGCTGTAATTAGGGGCAAATTTATCCAGTTAGCAACTAGACGCAAAAGGGAAAGAATGGCAAAGATATTAAACCTAACAAGGGAACTGGATACCTTATATAAGCAACATGGGGTCTCACATGATATTACATTGCTAACAATTATACGGGAAAAAAGACAGCAGTTAAACCTGCTACTCTCTGAGGCCACAGAAAAAGCTTTGAAATTTTCTAAAGCAAAATTTTTATTACACGGTAACACTGCTGGTACAATGTTTGCGAGGAAGCTATCGCAGTATTACAAGCCCCCTCATACGTACAGATTACAAAATAAACAAGGTGCAGTGACAACTGCCCCCAGGGAGGTTATCAAAATATTTGAAGATTATTATAGAAAACTATTTGCTGGCCCTTTGGACAACCAGGATGCAGGGATAGACGGTTTTCTGGATTCCCTTCCGATCCCAACCATCACTGAAGATCAAAAAGAATCCCTAAACCAACCAATTAGCTCAGAAGAAATCTCAGAAGCTATATCATCATTAAAAAATATGACAGCACCCGGCCCGGACGGCTATACGAGTAGATATTATAAAACCTTTTCTACAACTTTAACACCACAACTTAGAACATTATATAATAATGCCCTTCAAGGTACTGGATTTCCTAATGAGCTAATTCAAGCACACGTCACCTTAATACCCAAACCTAACCTTGATCTTTCTCTCCCTCAAAATTTCAGACCAATCTCATTAATGAATAATGATGTGAAAATCTTTTCTAAAATTATGGCAAACCGTCTATCCCTGGTTATCCCTTCACTGATATCAGCCTTGCAGTCAGGCTTTGTACCCCAGCGTCAGACTACGGATAACGTTGACTGGCCTGTAATATATTACAAGATGTTAAGTTACATAACGAACGCCTTCTTATGCTGGGGTTAGACCTACACAAAGCTTTTGATTCTGTCTATTGGTCATATCTTTATAAGGTGATTTCCTGTATGGGTATTTCTGGCCCCTTTTTGAATGCAATACTTACTTTATATCAAGACCCTCACACTAGAATTAAAATACCTGGATTACTATCATCTCCTATAGTATTGGGCCGAGGCACTAGACAAGGATGCCCCATGTCCCCCTTGCTATTCTCGATCGCTATGGAACCGCTCTCTTTAGCTATTCAGACTGATGAAAATATCAAGGGGTACATAATGCGGGACACTGAATATAAAGCCAGTTTTTATGCCGATGATTCTCTTATATTTTTAACACAACCCTTAACTTCCATGCCTTCTTTATTGGGGCTACTAGAAAAATTTGGGTCCATTTCTGGCTTAAAGGTGAATGTGGCAAAGTCTCAGGCCATGCCAATAAATTTCCCTCCACAGGTGGTTAAGCTGTACCAAGCAAATTTTGAATTTAAATGGATGCTTCAGGGAATCACATATCTGGGAATAAAACTCACCCCCCATTTTGGAAATCTCATAGACTCTAACTACCAACCGCTTTTTAGGACGCTCACCCAACTTTTGGGAGAATGGTCTAAATACAGGATATCATGGCTAGGGAAAATTCAAGCCCTAAAAATGGTAATATTACCTAAGATTTTATATTACTTTAGAGCACTTCCAGTGAGCCCAGGCAGGCCCTTAATACTAAAATTTCAGAGACTCTTAAATAAATTCATATGGAATAATAAGCCAGCAAGATTCAAAAATATATACTTGTATAGGCGGGTTTCAGCAGGTGGGGTAGGGGCTCCTAATTTATGGCTATATTTCCTCTCCTCTAGATTTGCGCAGAATTTAGATTGGTTTGGGCCTACACATACTAAATTATGGGTACAACTTGAGTCAGATTCTATTTTACCATATAATATATCTACTATGCCCTACTTGGATAAAAAATTCTTGAAACAAATAAGAGCTCTGAACCTGATTGTGGCAGATGGCCTGAGTCTGGTACAATAATAGAGATAAATTTCATCTCCATTCCATTAAACCCCCAAAATTATCATTCTTAGGTCACCCAGAATTCCCCCCAGCTTTCCTAGATGGTTCCACATTTCAATGGTGGATAACAAACTCATTAACTACCTCTAATAAATTCTGGATAGCGGACAAATTTATTCCATTAGAGGTCTTTAAAACTAACAAAAACCTTCCCACCACTGAATACTATAGATATGCGCAATTAAAACATTTCTTTATGCGATATTCAGGTCCCTTTGGTATTATGAACTGTACAACATATGAAAACCTTTATTTGTCTTCTAACCCAATCACGGGAATTATATCTATACTATACAACCTCATGAACGGTTTACTATCCCAACAAAAAACTAAAAATATGATGGAATGGGAATCTGAATTAGGTCTTACTCTCGACACTACTGATTGGGCCAGAATGAACTCAAACTTATCACAAGCCACTAAGTCCCCAATGATACGAGAATCATCCCTGAAAGTGGTGCTAAGATGGTATAGAACCCCAGAAAGGTTGCATAGAATATTCCCTTCAGTATCTCCATTATGCTTTAGAGGCTGTCAAAATGTTGGTTCTCTTACACACATATTCTGGTCCTGTCCAGTTATGCAGGCAATATGGGATAAATTTCGCCAGGGAATGTCTAATCTGAGTAGGAAACCAATCGTTCTGCTCCCTCAACATATACTTTTATGGTCCACTAACCCCACAATTCTTAAAAAATGGAACAGGATATATGGTACCTTTATAGCCGCCATTTTATGGGTAGTTGCCAGAAACTGGAAATCACCCAATGTTGCATTTGATCAGGTTGTAAGTAGAGTCGAGGAAATTAGATTAGTGGATTATATCTCAAACACTATCTCAAACACTCTCCCTCTATTCCATGCAATGTGGGACGATTGGTCTATGGACAAAATGTTTCCACCACCTGATGTATAATACGCGATAGATTATTGAGAAGATCTGGGTATCACTTGTACTCAGACTGGATGTAAATGCAGGCAGTGTAGGAAGTGCGTCCGCTTCATTTATCTTCTTTTATTTTCATTTATTTTGTTCTGTTTTATCCAAAAGAGTTAAATGCCTTTTAGGTTTACTAAGACAAATAAGGATTGCCTGGATCACTTTAATTCACGGCAGATATTATAATGTGATCACAGATTACCTGGTTATATATGTAAATATACTGTATAATTCTACAAGTATGTACCTGTGAGCAATTTTATATCATTTGTATCTTTGAAATGCTTGTAAAACTCTTTCATATGATCCAATTTTCTGAAATAAACCTTTAGTAAAAGAAAAAGTTAATTGCATATGGGCCCAGGAGACAGAAACTAGCATGTTATTAAATGAAAGCAAATAATGATAACCAGATGAACATGAGAAAAAGGTTATTAACATCTTAAATACAGAGACTCTAAGGCCTCAATTCACAGAGCTTTATCAAACACTTTATCAAACGTTTGATAATTTTCCTCATGGGTAAAATCTCATTTTGAATTCACTAAGGTGTTATAGATTCATTGATCATTTCATCGATAAAACATTCGATAAATCTATATATCTATATATATTTTACCCATGAGGTAAATTATCAAACGTTTGATAAACGTTTGATAAAGTGTTTGATAAAGCGCCATGAATTGAGGCCTAAATAATAAAGCAGAAGAAAGTCCAAAACATAGGAATATCTTCAAATATCCAAAGGATTTCCAGGGGAAGGTCACAATGTGGATCAGGACCGATTTAAGGGGAGAATCACTTTGAGGACTTACAAAAAAGTGAGTCATCAGGGAGGGCTGTGACTGAGATTTAGAGTTCCGGGATATTGGTGGTGAACAAATATGGTGGATAAGGGTAGTATCCACATATATAATGAACAGCAGAGGTTGTGATTGGGGAGAAAGTGAGTTCCACATTAATAAGTCACATGGAACAAAATGAGTATATTTAAGAAACAGATGAAGCGGATAGAGCTTGGGAGCCAGCTGCTGTGTGTCTTCGTTGAACAGGGATCTCTGTCCAGGTTCTGGAAGGTCTAGGAGAGTGCTACGGTAAAGCTCTGGCCTTTAGAAGGGGGGGGGGGGGGGGCTGATGTCCGCACTGTTCTGTTTCTGAGCTTCCACAAAGAATTTTGAAACATAGGTCCTGTTATTATGTTGAAAAGAGAGGGAGAATGGAAATCCCCACCTATACCTGATATTCGCCTCTGATGAGGCCTGTGTAATTTTATTTATTTATTGGATTTATAAAGCGCCAACATATTACGCAGCGCTGAACATTAATTTAGGATACAGACAATATTTAGGGGTGACATACAGCAATATGACAATACAGGAATAATAGAAACCCAGATCACATGGCACAGTATGAGTGCCAGGTAATGCTTAGTCACTGGATTGAGCATGGAGATTAGGCAAGTTAGGTTCGCTCAGATGCATAGCATGGGTTCACAGTAATGGAGGTGCTTGATTAGGTAGGACACAAAAGGAGGAGGACCCTGCCCAAAGGCTTACAATCTAGAGGGAGAGGTAAGGACACGAACGGTAGGGGACCAGAGTTCAGCTGTAGGTTTAGAGCACTTGTGAGGGGTAGTAGGCCAGAGTGAAAAGGTGAGTTTTGAGGGCTTTCTTGAAGATGTTGAAGGAGGGGGCTGCCCTAATGGGTGGAGGTAGGGAGTTCCATAGTGTTGGAGCAGCTCTTGAGAAGTCCTGGAGGCGTGCATGGGACTGGGTGATGCGGGGGGCGGTTAGGCGAAGTTCATTGGAAGAGCGGAGTGAGCGGCTAGGTGTGTACCTCTGAGTAAGATCGGAAATGTAGGTTGGACAGGTTTTGTGGACAGATTTGTAGGTCAGACACAGTATCTTGAATTTGATTCTGGACTGCATAGGAAGCCAGTGGAGGGATTCTAGGAGGGGATCTGCCGTGGTGGAGCGATGGGAGCAGTGGATAATTCTGGCTGCCGCATTCATGATGGACTGCAGTGGGGCTGTTCGGGTCATAGGGAGACCAGACAGCAGGGCATTGCAGTAGTCAAGGCGGGAAATTATGAGGGCATGAATGAGGAGTTTGGTGGTGGCAGAGGTCAGGAAAGGGCGAATCTTACAGATGTTACGAAGGTGGAAGTTGCAGAACTTTGTGAGGTTTTGGATGTGGGAAGTGAAGGAGAGTGCGGAATCCAGGGTGACACCCAGACAACGGGCTTGAGAGGTAGGGCGAATGGTAGTGTGGTTAACAGTGACATGCACATCTGGGAGGTTCGTGGATGGCCGGGGTGGGAAGATCATAAATTCAGTTTTGTCTAGATTTAGTTTCAGGAACCTAGCGGACATCCAGGAGGAGATGGCTGATAGGCAGGAGGAGACCTTGTCCATGGTAGTGGTGGATATGTCAGGGGTGTGGAGGTAGATCTGGGTGTCATCTGCATACAGATGATAGTTAAAACCCATGGAGGAGATAACCTTGCCAATGGAGGATGTGTATAGGGTGAACAGTAGAGGGCCAAGGACCGAACCTTGGGGGACTCCCACCGAGAGGTGGTTGGGGGTGGACGAGGACTCATTGAAGGCGGTCGTGAAGGAGCGGTTGGAGAGGTAGATACTGTGTCAAAAGCTGCTGAAAGGTCAAGGAGGAGGAGAATGGAGTATTTACCTTCAGCTTTAGCTAAGGCAAGGTCATTGACCACTTTGGTGAGAGCAGTTTCGGTTGAGTGGGCAGGCCGAAATCCAGATTGCAGTGGGTCTAGGAGTGAGTTGGCATTGAGGTACTGGGTCAGGCGTTTGTGAACCAGACGCTCCAGGAGTTTTGAGGCAAAGGGGAGGAGGGAGATAGGACGGTAGTTGGAGGGTAGCGAGAGGTCGAGGGAGGGTTTCTTGAGCAGGGGTAGTACAGTGGCCTGCTTGAAGTCTGAGGGGAAGGTGCCTGTGGATAGGGAGAGGTTGAACAGGGTAGTGAGGACTGGGGCCAATTCCGTGAAGTGAGGCTGGAGTAAATCAGAAGGGATGGGGTCAAGGGGCGAAGTAGTGGTATGGGAAGTCTGCAGTAGGTGGTTGACTTCCTCGGTGGTAGTAGGAGTGAAGGATGTGAGGGGAGGATAGGGTGGAGGAGGAGCTGGTTGGAAGGGGGTGGGAGGTGAAGATTGGAGATTGGATATTTCCTGGCGGATGGAGACAATTTTGTTGGTGAAGTGGGTGGCTAAATCTGTGGCAGAGAGGGAGGAAACGGAGGGTGGGGGGGTGGGTTTAAGCAGGGAGTTGAAAGTGGCAAAAAGACGCCGGGGATTGGAAGCTTGTGCTCCGATGAGCTTGGTAAAGTATTCCTGCTTCGCATGAGCAAGGGCAGTGTGGAACTGCAGCAGGTTGGTCTTGTACTGTAGGAAATCCTGGTTAAGTCTAGTTTTTCTCCATTTCCGTTCAGTGGCACGTGTTTTCCTCTGGAGGTTGCGAGTATGGGTAGTGTGCCAGGGCTGGGGGTTAGGGGGTCGGTGGCGGCGAAATATTGGCTGAGCAGCTTTCTCTAGGGCTGATGAGAGAGTTTGGCGATACTGAGCTGCAGCAAGATTAGGACAGGTTAGGGTGGGGAGAGTGGAGGAGAGGGCATGGAGGGGGTCAGCAAGGACGCTAGGGTTGAGCTTGCGTAGGTCTCGCTGCCATCGACCAGGTAGGTGGGTGGGTAATTTGGAGGTGCTTTCCGTGAGGAGGTTGAAGGTGAGAAGGTGATGGTCTGAGGGTGGAAAGGGTGCGATGTCAAGGTCTGCAATGGTGGTGGATTTAGTGAATATAAGGTCGAGAGTGTGACCTGCAGTGTGAGTGGGGGTGTTGGCGTGTTGTACTAGTCCAAGTGAGTTGGCAATGGTGAGTAGCCGGGTCACAGCGGAGCTCTGGGCTTCATCGATGGGAATATTGAAATCCCCAAGGATGATGGTGGGGAGGTCAGAGGAGAGGATGTGAGGGAGCCAGGAGGCAAGGTCATCGAGAAATTGTGGGGTGGAGCCCGGAGGGCGGTATAAGACTGCAACAATGGCAGGGAGGGGGTGGTAGAGGCGGATGGTGTGGGCCTCAAATGATGTGAATTGTAGAGAGGTAGGTGGGGTGAGGACACGGAAGGTGCAGGATGGTGAGAGGAGCAGACCCACCCCACCCCCGGTCCTATTGTCTGGTCTGGGGGTGTGACTGAGGTGAAGCCCCCCGTAGGAGAGGGCAGCCTCTGCGGCGGAGTCAGAAGAGGTGAGCCATGTCTCAGTGAGTGCGAGGATGGTAAGGGATTTGGAGAGGAATAGGTCGTGGACTGCTGTAAGTTTATTGCGGACGGATCTGGCATTCCAGAGACCGCAGGGTAGGGGGAGTATGTGTTTGTGGGTGGGATGGATGGAAATAAGGTTGGAGCGAGGATGGGTGTTGAGGTTATTTGTGGACAGAGGGCTGTGAAGTGTATGAAGCAGGTCAGCAGGGGATGCTTGTCTGGCAGCAGGCTGTGGCCCAGGATTGGGTGATATATCACCAGCTGCAAGTAATGGGACAAAGATCTTGGCGTCTGGCAAGGGTAAGTGGGGAGATGTCAGCAAATAGGTGGCCTGTGTCCGGCATGCCTGGAAGAGTGGACAGAGGCCTAGCCACTGCAAGGAGTGCATCACACGTCTTCATGCTGCATTTTCAGAATTATATAACGAGGAAGGTCTGTGTTGCGGGGACGTTGAAAGGGCGCTGTGAATCCTCATGATCCGGAATTCTTCCTGATCATGCTGGGGAAGAAGAACTGTGAAAAGGTTGAGGGCAATTTCTTTTAGATCAGTGATGGTCTCTGGTGCCCCACGGATCCTGATGTTAGCCCGGCACGAGCGATTTTCCAGGTTTTCCAACTTAAGTTGTAGCGCCTGTATTTTATCAACCTGGTCGTCCAACTGTGCTTTATCCACCTCAACCGTAGTTGTGAGGGTGTCTGCCTGCCTCTCCAGATCCGCCACTCTGTTGCATATGTCACGTATCTGACGCGGCAGATCAGATACTGCAGCCGCTAGCTCCTTCTTTAAACATGGAGTCGCTGTCATGATAGAGTTGCTGGGTCTGCTAAGGGGACAGAGTCTCTGGCAGAGAGCAGGGAGAGGAGTCAGACAAAGCCGCTGGAGATTGCCTCTCGGGTGTATAGGGGAGAGACTTACTTGCGGGTGGGGCAGGCGCCATCTTAGGTCTGCCCAGAGTGGGCCCAAAGTGATCTGTGCCCTGGCGATGTGTTATGTCTGACCCCTGTTCTTTTTTCTTTGGCAGCATGTCCCCGTAATGGGTGGAGAGGCAGCAGGTGGTTAGGAGTCCTGTGGCAGCTGGTACCGATGAGTTTAAGGCCCACGGAGCTCTCACGCCATGCATCTGATCATGGAGCGCATGTGCCCCAACAATAATTTTTTTTTTCTAAAATTTAATTTGTATGTGTAAACCTAAATTAACATGTGCAAAGCGAAGTCACTGCCTCTCTTGTCAGTGTCACTCACCAGGGATGCAATAAACATTGATTTTATTTTTAAAAAATTCAATTTTGGGTGGCAAATTGTACATGCCATGACATTGTCTGGCCTCTGCTACAGTGGCTGCAACAAAACTTTTTTTTTCCGCAAATTAAATTTGTATGTAAACCTGCACCATCATGTGCAGAGTTAAGTCACCGCATCTCTTGTCAGTGTCACCAGTGCTGAAACAAACAGTTTTTATTTTAAAAAAACAAAAAGCTTGTATGTAAAATTGTATATCCATGACCTCCATTCCAGACCTGTTAGTGCTCAATCTTACGTGGCTGCATGGTTGCATAACTAGTTAGCAAGGAGGAGTTTACAAAGAAGCCAAAATTAAAAAAAAAAATAGGTTGTACACTGACACTGGTCTGTTTGGTTCCATCGTAAAGTTCTACCAATAACTTTCTTCCCATCCCAAAACATGCTACACGCCAACACTGGTCTGTTCAGTTGAGCGCACATGCAGCACTACACACCTAAGGGCCTTACAGCCCGGTTAACGCTCAATCTCGATAAAAAGACTGTCAGTGGGAAGTGGGCTTAAAGGGGAACTTCAGCCTAAACAAACATACTGTCATTAAGTTACATTAGTTATGTTAATTAGAATAGATAGGCAATATAATCTCTTACCCACCCTGTTTTAAAAGAACAGGCAAATGTTTGTGATTCATGGGGGCTGCCATCTTTGTTATGGGGGCAGCCATCTTTTTGGTTGAAAGGAGGTGACAAGGAGTAGGAGACACAGTTCCAACTGTCCTGTGTCCTAATCACTCCTCCCAGTTGTGTGCGCTAGGCTTCAAATGTCAAATTCAAAATGTAAAAAAAAAAAATTGCACCAAAACAGCAGAACGAGAACAACAACATCAGAAATCCCATCATGCTTTGCACAGCATCAGGGGAAAAAAGCCCGGGCAGTTTTCTTTTGCGCAGCTAAAAATGAGGCTTGTATAAGAGAAACAAAGTTCTGATGCTGTGAAACTGTTAAAGAAACACCAGGCCTTTTCAGTGCTGCTGAGTCGATATTTAGTCCGGAGGTTCACTTTAACTCTTACACTACCTGATGGACATGTACACACTCTGGACATTTTAAAGCAGCACTTTATCCCTCAAATGTAGAAATGTAATGCGATTTATTCCCTTTATCAATTAAAACACAAGTCAACTACAAAATTTTGGGTGGAACTTTTGCCATGGCTGCCCCTCCAGCATGCCACAGTCCAGGTGTTAGGCCCCTTTAAACAACTTTTCCATCTCTTTTGTGGCCAGAAACAGTCCCTGTAGGTTGTAGAATTCGCCTGCCTATTGAAGTCTATGGCTGTTTGCCTGTTCACAAACTTTTACAGAGAACCAAGTGCGGGAGCCCAAAATTTGATGTTTGGCCCATCTCTTTTTTTCAAATAAGTTTTATTGTCTTTTAAAACATAATAAATTACAACCATTAAAAGGGCAGCGGAGCCCTTAGTGGATTCCCAAAAATATGGTATATTGTATTGTATTTTGTCTTGTATATCTTGATCTTTTATCCAAAACCCAGAGAGTCTCCATGGCCTACTGTGCGGTCGTTGTCTCAAACACAAAGCTGTCAAAAGGGCTTGTCAGACCATGGAGTGAATAATTGATGTAGAGGACCTGGAGTGAATAATTGATGTAGAGGACCTGGACACTAACGTAAAGTCTATTCTTGACCTGGTTTTGTGAGAAGCATAGTGACAGGTATAACCTGGGACATTCGGGGGTTCAGTTATTATCGAAGCCAACATATTTAGAGTGTCCATAGTGAACGGAGGGGGCAAGTAGATTCCAATAATCAATATGTTTCATAATTAGATTAAAGCTTGCACTGCAACAAATCTCCCATTAGGATCTATCTTCAAGTGAAGGAGTTGAAATGGTAGTGATCTTTGAATAAGAATACTTACTCCCCTGGAATATGAGGAGTATGATGCATGGTAGCAACTACTCACCCATGGTGGGTAGTTGCCAACACTCTACTGCCAGTAAGATGTGTCTCTTGTAGAATGCATACATCTGGGCTGTGTTTTTTCAGATAATTGAATACAAGTGATCTTTTAAATTTATCATTTAATCCTCATCATTTATCATTTAATAAGGATTTTGCAGTCCATATATTCAAGATGTTTTAAACATGTTCCAAGAACAAAATATGTAGTATATATTTGAGTTGCAGGACAGTACCACGAGAAATCCCTCCCCCTCATAATATAACCAATTACCCCCCACCCTGTATCCCAACAAGGGATATTTATTCCCGAAATGTAGTGAAATAATCAGGTCTAGTAATATCTAGATTACTTCAGCGGAGGGTAGTCGCCTTTAGGGCACAAGCTCTGCCGCTCTAAATCCCCCAATTGTATTTGGGGTTATCCACTTAAACGTTACCAACAGTTAAAATTAACTTAACAGTCAAAATATAAGGTACAACCTAAATTCACGATATTATAACAGTATCGAGTCTTGAATATACTCAGAGTGCAACTGGATAAGATATATAGCCTGAAAAGTTACTTTTCCAAGAAGAGATTTTTCAAGAAGGAAAAAAGTTCCAGTGATGGAGTCAGCATTCAATGTTTTCCGGTGGACTAAGGATAGGTAAAATGAAGGTATACAGTTGTGGAGATACACAGTATCCGTAGTAGGAGATCAACAACAGATATGTCCATATATCCAGGTATATAGTGTACAATATTGCATTCACCGACAGAAAATGATCAGTATATTAAAAGTATAAAGAAATTCTCTTGTTTAGATGTTCCCACAGCGATGGCACCAGTCCACGTTGCTGCTACGGGTTAATTGATGGGTTAACAGAAATTTTAGATTTTGGCGCCATCTAGTGAAGTAATTCTTTCCATATCTAATAAGTTACTCCGAAAGGAAATATATGAGAGTGATTCAGTACGCCACACTGTATTGGAATGCAGGAGGTATCCAAAATCGAGACTAGTATGGTTATCTGGTAAAGTTTTTAGTAGTCCCTTGTAAGATAATGGGGTCATTAAGTGTATCAGAGGAATATATAGTAACAAGGGTAGTTAGTTTGTAGATGGAGTATTAAAGAGATTTAGAATCATGCGGGTCAGAAAGAAAGGTGAAGCAGTGGGAGGATTATCAATGATTTTGGTGTCAGTGGCACAGAAACGGCACCTTGAGAGCATCATGACATTCTATCATATAGGTTCGTAATAATGTATCCTAGTGGAACAGGATGGCACAATGCGGAAGAATTATTAGATCAGTCTACATAGGTTATTTGCTTAATCCTGATTAAGCAAATAACCTGTGTAGACTGATCTACAGTACTTAAATTTAACTCATGGTCAACTCCTGAGTTGACCATGAGTTAAATTTAAGTACTGTAGATTCTGCGGTGTACCATGTCGCTCCAAGTTATAGGTAATATCACATATAGATATGCAGCCCATATTCCACGTAATCTCACAAGTTTTCATCCGTGAACGGTCTGAGCCGACAGGACGGGCACAGTAATCGGGAACTTAGTACTGGGGTATGCGCTCCTTCCAGCTGACCAGTCGCCCACATCATCAAAGCCTTCACACCTATCAGGATAGTTCTATGGCAGGAACAGCATTCTCTCAGGCATTAATCAGGGAGATATTAGCTAATTAAAATATTTAGGTCACAAGAGCTGCGACACCTACCCAGCATGTTTAAAAATGGTACACGCCACATAAGCTTGCACATGCTGCCTCAGGCATTGTAGAGTCATGTATTTTGTTATATACAGTGGAGGAAATAATTATTTGACCCCTCACTGATTTTGTAAGTTTGTCCAATGACAAAGAAATGAAAAGTCTCAGAACAGTATCATTTCAATGGTAGATTTATTTTAACAGTGGCAGATAGCACATCAAAAGGAAAATCGAAAAAATAACCTTAAATAAAAGATAGCAGCTGATTTGCATTTCATTGAGTGAAATACGTTTTTGAACCCTCTAACAATAAAAGACTTAATACTTAGTGGAAAAACCCTTGTTTGCAAGCACAGAGGTCAAACGTTTCTTGTAATTGATGACCAAGTTTGCACACATTTTAAGAGGAATGTTGGTCCACTCCTCTTTGCAGATCATCTCTAAATCCCTAAGGTTTCGAGGCTATCTCTGTGCAACTCTGAGCTTGAGCTCCCTCCATAGGTTTTCTATTGGATTAAGGTCCGGAGACTGACTAGGCCACTCCATGACCTTAATGTGCTTCTTCTTGAGCCACTCCTTTGTTGCCTTTGCTGTATGTTTTGGGTCATTGTCGTGCTGGAACACCCATCAACGACCCATTTTCAGTTTCCTGGCAGAGGGAAGGAGGTTGTCGTTCAGGATTTCACGATACATGGCTCTGTCCATTTTCCCGCTAATGCGATTAAGTTGTCCTGTGCCCTTAGCAGAAAAACACCCCCAAAGCAAAATGTTTCCACCCCCATGCTTGACGGTGGGGATGGTGTTTTGGGGGTCATAGGCAGCATTTTTCTTCCTCCAAACACAGCGAGTTGAGTTAATGCCAAAGAGCTCTAATTTGGTCTCATCGGACCACAGCACCTTCTCCCAGTCACTCACAGAATCATTCAGGTGTTCATTGGCAAACTTCAGACGGGCCTGCACATGTGCCTTCTTGAGCAGGGGGACCTTGCGAGCCCTGCAGGATTTTAATCCATTGCGGTGTAATGTGTTCCCAATGGTTTTCTTGGTGACTGTGGTCCCTGCTAATTTGAGGTCATTCACTAACTCCTCCCGTGTAGTTCTAGGATGCTTTTTCACCTTTCTCAGAACCATTGACACCCCACGAGGTGAGATCTTGCGTGGAGCCCCAGAGCGAGGTCGATTGATGGTCATTTTGTGCTCCTTCCATTTTCGAACAATCGCACCAACAGTTTTCACCTTCTCTCCCAGCTTCTTGCTAATGGTTTTGTAGCCCATTCCAGCCTTGTGCAGGTCTACAATTTTGTCTCTGACATCCTTGGACAGCTCTTTGGTCTTTCCCATGTTGGAGAGTTTGGAGTCTGCTTGATTGATTGGTTCTGTGGACAGGTGTCTTTTAAACAGGTGACTAGTTAAGACAGGTGTCCTTAATGAGGGTGACTAATTGAGTAGAAGTGTCTAACCACTCTGTGGGAGCCAGAACTCTTAATGGTTGGTAGGGGTTCAAAAACTTATTTCACTCAATGAAATGCAAATCAGTTGCTATCTTTTATTTAAGGTTATTTTTTCGATTTTCCTTTTGATGTGCTATCTGCCACTGTTAAAATAAACCTACCATTGAAATGATACTGTTCTGAGACTTTTCATTTCTTTGTCATTGGACAAACTTACAAAAGCAGTGAGGGGTCAAATAATTATTTCCTCCACTGTATAAGGTGCCATATTAACCACTTAAGCCCAACTGGCCAAACATTCTCGTCCAGTTGGGCTGTGCGCACTCCCACAGGCTGCGCGCTCCCGCCGCCAGCCGTTAGCCCAGCGATCAATGAAAGGGATTATAGATACCTTTTATTGATCAAAGCCCCCCGCAGAAAAGCCGACAGCATTTCATCAGACGCTGCGGTTTTTCTGAGTTTCAAAAAGTTCCTCGTCTGTATTCTTTTTCACTGTGGCCATCTTGTGGCCAAATAGTAAAACTACACACATCCATTTTTTAATAAATATGTTTTTTTACATTTAAAATTAGCTGTTTACCTACCACACTAAAAATTACCCACATACAATTTTTAATACAAAAAAATAAAAATTACAATAAAAAAAACAAAAACATAAATAGTTACCTAAGGGTCTGAACTTTTTAAATATGCATGTCAAAGGAGTATATGAATATAATTTTTTAAATTATGGGCTTGCAAATAGTGATGGCCGGAAATTGAAAAAATGCACCTTTATTTCCAAATAAAATATTGGCGCCATACATTGTGATAGGGACATAATTTAAATGGTGTAATAAGGGGGACAAATGGACAAATAAAATACATGGGTTTTAACTAGAGTTGGGCCGAAACGGTTCGCCTGCGAACGGTTCCATGCGAACTTCAGTGGTTCGCGTTCGCGTCCCGCAGGCGAACCTTTGCAGAAGTTCGGTTCGCCCCATAATGCACATGGAGGGTCAACTTTGACCCTCTACATCACAGTCAGCAGTCCCAGTGTAGCCAATTAGGCTACACTAGCCCCTGGAGCCCCACCCCCCCTTATATAAGGCAGGCAGCGGCGGCCATTACGGCCACTCGTGTGCCTGCATTAGTCAGAGTAGGGCGAGCTGCTGCAGACTGTCTCTCAGGGAAAGATTAGTTAGGCTTAGCTTGTTCCTGTCTGGCTGCATACCTGTTCTGTGAACCCACCACTGCATACCTGTGCTGTGAACCCACCACTGCATACCTGTGCTGTGAACCCACCACTGCATACCTGTTCTGTTCAGTGGACCCGCCACTGTATACCTGTTCATTGAACCCACCACTGCATACCTGTGCTGTGAACCCACCACTGCATACCTGTGCTGTGAACCCACCACTGCATACCTGTGCTGTGAACCCACCACTGCATACCTGTTCTGTTCAGTGGACCCGCCACTGCATACCTGTTCTGTTTAGTGAACCGCCACTGTATACCTGTTCTGTTTAGTGAACCCGCCACTGCATACCTGTTCTGTTCAGTGGACCCACCGCATCAGTGCGCATACCTGTGCAGTTAAGTGAACCCGCCACTGCATACCTGTTCTGTTCAGTGGACCCGCCACTGCATACCTGTTCTGTTTAGTGAACCCGCCACTGCATACCTGTTCTGTTCAGTGAACCCACCGCATCAGTGCGCATACCTGTGCAGTTAAGTGAACCCGCCACTGCATACCTGTTCTGTTCAGTGGACCCGCCACTGCATACCTGTTCTGTTTAGTGAACCGCCACTGTATACCTGTTCTGTTTAGTGAACCCGCCACTGCATACCTGTTCTGTTCAGTGGACCCGCCACTGCATACCTGTTCTGTGAACCCGCCACTGTATACCTGTTCTGTTCAGTGAACCCACCGCATCAGTGCGCATACCTGTGCAGTTAAGTGAACCCGCCACTGCATACCTGTTCTGTTCAGTGGACCCGCCACTGCATACCTGTTCTGTTTAGTGAACCCGCCACTGCATACCTGTTTTGTTCAGTGAACCCACCGCATCAGTGCGCATACCTGTGCAGTTAAGTGAACCCGCCACTGCATACCTGTTCTGTTCAGTGATCCGCCACTGTATACCTGTTCTGTTTAGTGAACCCGCCACTGCATACCTGTTCTGTTCAGTGGACCCGCCACTGCATACCTGTTCTGTTCAGTGAACCCACCGCATCAGTGCACATACCTGTGCAGTTAAGTGAACCCGCCACTGCATACCTGTTCTGTTTAGTGAACCGCCACTGTATACCTGTTCTGTTTAGTGAACCCGCCACTGCATACCTGTTCTGTTCAGTGAACCCACCGCATCAGTGCGCATACCTGTGCAGTTAAGTGAACCCGCCACTGCATACCTGTTCTGTTCAGTGGACCCGCCACTGCATACCTGTTCTGTTTAGTGAACCGCCACTGTATACCTGTTCTGTTTAGTGAACCCGCCACTGCATACCTGTTCTGTTCAGTGAACCCACCGCATCAGTGCGCATACATGTGCAGTTAAGTGAACCCGCCACTGCATACCTGTTCTGTTCAGTGGACCCGCCACTGCATACCTGTTCTGTTTAGTGAACCGCCACTGTATACCTGTTCTGTTTAGTGAACCCGCCACTGCATACCTGTTCTGTTCAGTGAACCCACCGCATCAGTGCGCATACCTGTGCAGTTAAGTGAACCCGCCACTGCATACCTGTTCTGTTCAGTGGACCCGCCACTGCATACCTGTTCTGTTTAGTGAACCGCCACTGTATACCTGTTCTGTTTAGTGAACCCGCCACTGCATACCTGTTCTGTTCAGTGGACCCGCCACTGCATACCTGTTCTGTTTAGTGAACCCGCCACTGCATACCTGTTCTGTTCAGTGGACCCGCCACTGTATACCTGTTCTGTTTAGTGAACCCGCCACTGCATACCTGTTCTGTTCAGTGGACCCACCGCATCAGTGCGCATACCTGTGCAGTTAAGTGAACCCGCCACTGCATACCTGTTCTGTTCAGTGGACCCGCCACTGCATACCTGTTCTGTTTAGTGAACCCGCCACTGCATACCTGTTCTGTTCAGTGAACCCACCGCATCAGTGCGCATACCTGTGCAGTTAAGTGAACCCGCCACTGCATACCTGTTCTGTTCAGTGGACCCGCCACTGCATACCTGTTCTGTTTAGTGAACCGCCACTGTATACCTGTTCTGTTTAGTGAACCCGCCACTGCATACCTGTTCTGTTCAGTGGACCCGCCACTGCATACCTGTTCTGTGAACCCGCCACTGTATACCTGTTCTGTTCAGTGAACCCACCGCATCAGTGCGCATACCTGTGCAGTTAAGTGAACCCGCCACTGCATACCTGTTCTGTTCAGTGGACCCGCCACTGCATACCTGTTCTGTTTAGTGAACCCGCCACTGCATACCTGTTTTGTTCAGTGAACCCACCGCATCAGTGCGCATACCTGTGCAGTTAAGTGAACCCGCCACTGCATACCTGTTCTGTTCAGTGATCCGCCACTGTATACCTGTTCTGTTTAGTGAACCCGCCACTGCATACCTGTTCTGTTCAGTGGACCCGCCACTGCATACCTGTTCTGTTCAGTGAACCCACCGCATCAGTGCACATACCTGTGCAGTTAAGTGAACCCGCCACTGCATACCTGTTCTGTTCAGTGGACCCGCCACTGCATACCTGTTCTGTTTAGTGAACCGCCACTGTATACCTGTTCTGTTTAGTGAACCCGCCACTGCATACCTGTTCTGTTCAGTGAACCCACCGCATCAGTGCGCATACCTGTGCAGTTAAGTGAACCCGCCACTGCATACCTGTTCTGTTCAGTGGACCCGCCACTGCATACCTGTTCTGTTTAGTGAACCGCCACTGTATACCTGTTCTGTTTAGTGAACCCGCCACTGCATACCTGTTCTGTTCAGTGAACCCACCGCATCAGTGCGCATACCTGTGCAGTTAAGTGAACCCGCCACTGCATACCTGTTCTGTTCAGTGGACCCGCCACTGCATACCTGTTCTGTTTAGTGAACCGCCACTGTATACCTGTTCTGTTTAGTGAACCCGCCACTGCATACCTGTTCTGTTCAGTGGACCCGCCACTGCATACCTGTTCTGTTTAGTGAACCCGCCACTGCATACCTGTTCTGTTCAGTGGACCCGCCACTGTATACCTGTTCTGTTTAGTGAACCCGCCACTGCATACCTGTTCTGTTCAGTGGACCCACCGCATCAGTGCGCATACCTGTGCAGTTAAGTGAACCCGCCACTGCATACCTGTTCTGTTCAGTGGACCCGCCACTGCATACCTGTTCTGTTTAGTGAACCCGCCACTGCATACCTGTTCTGTTCAGTGAACCCACCGCATCAGTGCGCATACCTGTGCAGTTAAGTGAACCCGCCACTGCATACCTGTTCTGTTCAGTGGACCCGCCACTGCATACCTGTTCTGTTTAGTGAACCGCCACTGTATACCTGTTCTGTTTAGTGAACCCGCCACTGCATACCTGTTCTGTTCAGTGGACCCGCCACTGCATACCTGTTCTGTGAACCCGCCACTGTATACCTGTTCTGTTCAGTGAACCCACCGCATCAGTGCGCATACCTGTGCAGTTAAGTGAACCCGCCACTGCATACCTGTTCTGTTCAGTGGACCCGCCACTGCATACCTGTTCTGTTTAGTGAACCCGCCACTGCATACCTGTTTTGTTCAGTGAACCCACCGCATCAGTGCGCATACCTGTGCAGTTAAGTGAACCCGCCACTGCATACCTGTTCTGTTCAGTGATCCGCCACTGTATACCTGTTCTGTTTAGTGAACCCGCCACTGCATACCTGTTCTGTTCAGTGGACCCGCCACTGCATACCTGTTCTGTTCAGTGAACCCACCGCATCAGTGCACATACCTGTGCAGTTAAGTGAACCCGCCACTGCATACCTGTTCTGTTCAGTGGACCCGCCACTGCATACCTGTTCTGTTTAGTGAACCGCCACTGTATACCTGTTCTGTTTAGTGAACCCGCCACTGCATACCTGTTCTGTTCAGTGAACCCACCGCATCAGTGCGCATACCTGTGCAGTTAAGTGAACCCGCCACTGCATACCTGTTCTGTTCAGTGGACCCGCCACTGCATACCTCTTCTGTTTAGTGAACCGCCACTGTATACCTGTTCTGTTTAGTGAACCCGCCACTGCATACCTGTTCTGTTCAGTGAACCCACCGCATCACTGCGCATACCTGTGCAGTTAAGTGAACCCGCCACTGCATACCTGTTCTGTTCAGTGGACCCGCCACTGCATACCTGTTCTGTTTAGTGAACCGCCACTGTATACCTGTTCTGTTTAGTGAACCCGCCACTGCATACCTGTTCTGTTCAGTGGACCCGCCACTGCATACCTGTTCTGTTTAGTGAACCGCCACTGTATACCTGTTCTGTTTAGTGAACCCGCCACTGCATACCTGTTCTGTTCAGTGAACCCACCGCATCAGTGCGCATACCTGTGCAGTTAAGTGAACCCGCCACTGCATACCTGTTCTGTTCAGTGGACCCGCCACTGCAGACCTGTTCTGTTTAGTGAACCGCCACTGTATACCTGTTCTGTTTAGTGAACCCGCCACTGCATACCTGTTCTGTTCAGTGGACCAGCCACTGCATACCTGTTCTGTGAACCCGCCACTGTATACCTGTTCTGTTTAGTGAACCCGCCACTGCATACCTGTTCTGTTCAGTGAACCCACCGCATCAGTGCGCATACCTGTGCAGTTAAGTGAACCCGCCACTGCATACCTGTTCTGTTCAGTGGACCCGCCACTGCAGACCTGTTCTGTTTAGTGAACCGCCACTGTATACCTGTTCTGTTTAGTGAACCCGCCACTGCATACCTGTTCTGTTCAGTGGACCAGCCACTGCATACCTGTTCTGTGAACCCGCCACTGTATACCTGTTCTGTTCAGTGAACCCACCGCATCAGTGCGCATACCTGTGCAGTTAAGTGAACCCACCTACCTACGTGAGTGCACGCAGTGTGATATACCACTCCGTGCATACCCGATATGGACAAAACAGGTAGAGGAAGAGGTAGTGGCAGAGCCAGAGGAAGGCCACCCGGCAGGTCTGTGCGAGGTCGTGTAAATGTAATTTCGTGTGGACCTGGCCCACAGTACAGTGCTCGGAAGAAGGCACGTCCCATCACCTCCCAAGATTGTCAGGACGTGGTTGAGTATTTAGCGACACAGAACACCTCATCTTGCTCAGCCACCAGTGCTACTACTAGCACCACTTCCGCTGCATTTGACACTTCGCAAGAATTATTTAGTGGTGAAATCACTGATGCACAGCCATTGTTGTTACAGCCAGATGAATTTTCACCAGCTCATACGTCTGAGTTACGCGGCAACATTATGGATGTAACGTGTAAGGAGGATGAAGGACCTACTGATGTTGGTGCATGTTTGGATTTGTCTGAGGCAAGCGAAGCTGGGCAGGATGATTACGATGATGACGATGATAGGGATCCTCTGTATGTACCCAATAGAGGAGATGAAGAGGGGGACAGTTCAGAGGGGGAGTCAGAGAGTAGGAGGAGGAGAGAAGTGGCTGAAAGAAGCTGGGGCAGCTCTTCGTCAGAAACAGCTGGTGGCAGTGTCCGGCACCATGTATTGCCACCTATGTACAGCCAGCCAACTTGCCCTTCAGCATCAGCTGCTGAGGTCCCCATAATGCCCACATCCCAGGGTGGCTCAGCGGTGTGGAAATTTTTTAATGTGTGTGCCTCAGATCGGACCAAAGCCATCTGTTCGCTCTGCCAACAAAAATTGAGCCGTGGAAAGGCCAACACTCACGTAGGGACAAGTGCCTTACGAAGGCACCTGGAGAAAAGGCACAAACAGCAATGGGATGGCCACCTGAGCAAAAGCAGCAGCAGCACACAAAAGCAAAGCCACCCTCCTTCTCCTCTTCCTCCTCCATCAGGTGCATTATCTGCTTCTGCCGCTTTCTCCCTTCCACCTTCACAGGCACCCTCCTCCACTCCGCCTCTGCCCTTGAGCGGTTCCTGCTCCTCTGCCCACAGCAGCAGTCAGGTGTCCGTGAAGGAAATGTTTGAGCGGAAGAAGCCAATTTCGGCCAGTCACCCCCTTGCCCGGCGTCTGACAGCTGGCGTGGCGGAACTGTTAGCTCGGCAGCTGTTACCATACCGGCTGGTGGACTCTGAGGCCTTCCGTAAATTTGTGGCCATCGGAACACCGCAGTGGAAGATGCCAGGCCGCACTTATTTTTCGAGAAAGGCCATACCCTAACTGCACCGTGAAGTTGAGAGGCAAGTGGTGTCATCTCTTGCGAAGAGCGTTGGGTCAAGGGTACACCTGACCACGGATGCCTGGTCTGCCAAGCACGGGCAGGGCCGCTACATTACCTACACAGCCCATTGGGTGAACCTGGTGGTGAACGATGGCAAGCAGGGCGCAGCGGACCAAATTGTGACACCTCCACGGCTTGCAGGCAGGCCTCCTGCCACCTCCTCTCCTCCTGCTACATGCTCTTAGCTGTCCTCCTCCTCCTTGGCTGAGTGGCAGTTCTCCTCTCCAGCTACACAGCCCCAGCTCCGCAGGGCCTATGCTGCATGCCAGGTACGACGGTGTCTCGCCATCTTAGACATGGCTTGTCTCAAAGCGGAGAGTCACACTGGAGCAGCTCTCCTGGCTGCTCTTAAGAAACAGGTGGATGAGTGGCTGACCCCGCACCACCTGGAGATAGGCAACGTGGTGTGCGACAACGGCAGCAATCTGCTTGCCGCTTTGCATATGGGGAAGCTGACACACATACCCTGCATGGCACATGTCATGAATCTAGTGGTTCAAAGATTTGTGGCAAAGTACCCTGGCTTAGCGAATGTCCTGAAGCAGGCCAGGAAGTTCTGTGGGCATTTGAGGCGGTCTTACACAGCCATGGCATGCTTTGCGGAAATTCAGCGCAAAAACAACATGCCGGTGAGACGCCTCATTTGCGATAGCTCGACTCGCTGGAACTCGACCCTGCTCATGTTCTCCCGCCTGCTAGAACAGAAGAAAGCCGTGACCCACTACCTCTACAACTACAGTAGAATGAAACAGTCTGGGAAGATGGGGATGTTCTGGCCCGACAACTGGACACTGATGGAGAATGCATGCAGGCTCATGCGGCCGTTTGAGGAGGTGACCAACCTGGTGAGCCGCAGTGAGGGCACCATCAGCGACTTAATTCCCTACGCTTACTTCTTGGAGCGTGCTGTGCGTAGAGTGGCGAATGAAGCTGTGAATGAGCGTGACCAGGAACCGTTACGGCAGGAACAGGCATGGGACCAATTTTCATCAGACCCAGCTGTTTCCTCAACACCTGCGGCAGCACAGAGGGGGGAGGAGGAGGAAGAAGAGAAGTCGTGTGCAGAAGACGAATCAGACTCAGAGGATGATGAGCAAGGTGTTTCTTTGGGGGAGGAGGAGGAGGAGGAGGAGGGGACAGCGGCAGGAGAACAACCTCAGCAGGCATCGCAAGGGGCTTGTGCTGCTCAACCTTCCCGTGGTATTGTTCGCGGCTGGGGGGAGGAGGTTGACTTACCTGACGTCACTGAGGAAGAGCAAGAGGAGATGGAGGGTACTGGATCCGACTTTGTGCAGATGTTGTCTTTTATGCTGTCCTGCCTGTTGAGGGACCCCCGTATAAAAAACTTCAAGGGGAATGAGCTGTACTGGGTGGCCACATACTAGACCCTCGGTACAGGCACAAAGTGGCGGACCTGTTACCAACTCACCGGAAGGTGGAAAGGATGCAGCACATGCAGAACCAGCTGTCAACTATGCTTTACAATGCCTTTAAGGGTGATGTGACGGCACAACGCCAGCAAGGTACCACTGCCACTAATCCTCCTCCCGTGTCCACGCAGTCAAAGACAGGACGCTCCAGCGATCTCATGGTGATGTCGGACATGCGGACGTTCTTTAGTCCAACGCCTCGCCGTAGCCCTTCCGGATCCACCCTCCACCAACGCCTGGAACGGCAGGTAGCCGACTACCTGGCCTTAAGTGTGGATGTAGACACTGCTGTGAACAGCGATGAGGAACCCTTGAACTACTGGGTGCGCAGGCTTGACCTGTGGCCAGAGCTGTCCCAATTTGCCATCCAACTTCTCTCCTGCCCTGCCGCAAGCGTCCTCTCAGAAAGGACCTTCAGCGCAGCTGGAGGCATTGTCACAGAGAAGAGAAGTCGCCTAAGTCACAAAAGTGTTAAGTACCTCACCTTTATCAAAATGAATGAGGCATGGATCCCGGAGGGCTGCTGCCCGCCCCAAGACTAAGTCAGTCCCCGCACATACAGCATCTCTGCCTGCACGCCGTGTGACTGGCTGCCTGGCCTGCCCCAAGAAGACTAAGTCGCTCCCAGTCCCTCCACACAGCATGTCTGCCTGCAGGCCGCTTGACTACCTTCTCCGCCACCACCAACAGGGTCCGGGACTCCAGGCGGATTGCTGAATTTTTTAGGCCGCTGCTAGCAGCGGCCGCTGTAATAATTTTTCAGGTGCGTGTACATGACTGCCTAATTTTTCTGGCTGCACTGCGGGCAGCTGCAACAACAAAAGAAAAGGCATGTACATGCGCCCATTCCCCTTCGTGATCATTACCTTGCCGTGGTGAAGGGGCTTGCGTATCACAATGGAGCAATGACCGGCGCCTAGATGAGTGTCTCGGGGGGCACACCCACGATAATAAGGTCGTTGCCTCATTGTGGTCAGACCAAATTTGATCAGCTGGACAGTCACTGTTCTGTCATTCAGCTACATCAGCCAGGTGACCATATGGGCTGTAAAGCCACCAAAACCTGCACTCTCGCCATGGTGCGCACCAGTAAAGCACGGCCGTCACTACACAAACAGCTGTTTGCGGTGCGTTACACGATGAGTTTGGTGTGTCAGTGTGAAGCAGTACCTTAATTACACTACCTGATTGATGTATACACATGCAAGATGTTTGAAAGCACTTTAGGCCTGTCATTTAGCATTCAATGTGATTTCTGCCCTTAAAACGCTGCTTTGCGTCAAATCCAGATTTTTCTCGGGGACTTTTGGCATGTATCCCACTCCGCCATCCCCCCCTCCAGGTGTTAGACCCCTTGAAACATCTTTTCCATCACTTTTGTGGCCAGCATACTTTTTTTTTTTTTTTCAAAGTTCGCATCCCCATTGAAGTCTATTGCGGTTCGCGAACTTTAACGCGAACCGAACCTTTCGCGACAGTTCGCGAACCCGGTTCGCGAACCGAAAATCGGAGGTTCGGCCCAACTCTAGTTTTAACTATGGTAGCATGTATTAATTTCAAACTATAATGGCCAAACACTGAGAAATAATGATTTTTTTTTAATTCCTTTCTTAATATTCCTGTTAAAATGGATTTAGAATAAAATAATTCTTAGCAAAATGTATCACCCAAAGAAAGCTTAATCGGTGGCGGAAAAAAACAAGATATAGACCAATTCATTGTGAGGAGTAGTGATGTCATACTCACCATCGGGGTCCTCCTCGGAGCTCTCGGGGGCGTCCTCTAGTGCGCACGCGCTGGGGCTCTCTGGTCCTTGTAGTCCCTCTTCCTGCACGGCGTTTGGCGCTGCGCGCGGTGCGCATGCGCACAGTACTGTGCGCGCGCGCGTCTGCGCGCGCATAGTTATGCGCGCGCACGCATGCGCAAACGGGTGCGCGCGCTCTGCGCTTGCGCAGACCGCTAATTTCGGCGCCAATACACAGTATAAAAGCAGCACTGCCCCTAACTGCAGTACTGCTCGTTCTTATCAGTTTGGTTAGCCTGTTGGTGAATCGTTGTTCCAGTTCTACTGATATTCTGATTTGATCTCCTGTTGTGACCCCGGCTTGTGACCCCGACTACTCCTGATCTCCGCCTACCCTGACCTTTGGCTTATCTTCTGGATTACCGTTGTCTGCCGCCTGCCCTGACCTTTGGCCTGTCTTCTGGATTACCGTTGTCTGCCGCCTGCCCTGACCCCTGGCTTGTGACCCCAACTACTGCTGATCTCTGTTTGCCTGGACTTCCGGATCTTGTCTGACCACGCTTGCTCCACAATTAGTGTCTCTGTTCTCCCAACCACTTGCTGAGGCGATCCCAGTAGTGACCTGGTAGGGCACTAGGCGGCGAAGTTCCACAATTCCTTCCTGGGAGTGTGGTCCTGCATCCCCCTCAAGGGGGTGTGCGTGAAGACCCGTGGTCACCTAGACTCCACTACTGGGTAAAGTCTCTTCCATCGTGGGAAGGTCAACAGGGACTGAAGAGAATTCCAGTCAGTTCCGAACAGTAACGAGCAGCCATAATGGACACTAGTGGAGCTCGTACCCCGGTGGAGATCCTGTACGACCTGGTTACCCAACTTCGAGTCTCCATGGACGAAGTACAGAAGGGATACCAGGAGATCCGCGACCAACTGCGTGCCCCTGCTCCTGTCTTGGTTCCTCCTGCAGTCCCTGCTCAAGCAGCTGTTCCTCCGGCTCATAACGAACCCGCTCCGGGCCTAGGAGAGGGAGCCGCAGCATTGCTTCCAGAGCCCAAGTTACCTTTACCGGAACGGTTTTCAGGGGATCGATCCAAATTCAGATGGTTCCAGAGTGCTTGCCGGCTTCACTTTTCGCTTTTGCCTCGCACCTTTGCTAACGAGGAGATCAAAGTGGGAGCAGTCATCTCCCTCCTGCAAGGAGAACCCCAGGCATGGGCCCTTCGCCTGGTGGAACAGCGGCACCCGGCTTTACTGACCCTCGACACCTTCTTTGAGACCATGTCTGAGGTCTTTGATGATCCAGGAAGAGCGGCGTCGGCTGAAAACGCGCTCCAAGCCCTGCGACAAGGAAGGAGACCTGTCGAGGACTATGTCTTGGACTTCCGTCGTTGGGAGGCAGACGTCGATTGGAATGACTCCGCTCTGAGCTTTCAGTTTCGCCAGGGTCTCTCAGAAGCCCTTAAAGATGAACTAGCCAGGGTTGGGGTACCAGGCACTCTAAAGGAGCTCATTCGTCTCTCTATCCAAATTGACAGAAGACTGAGGGAGAGACGAGCCGAACGCTCCGGTTCAGTCAGACCGGCCTGGAATATACCTACTCCCAAGACTTTATCTGCTCCGATACCTCCCGTTCCCGTGACTTCGGATGAGCCGGAACCCATGCAGATTGGCCTTGCCCGACCAGCTATTTCACAAGAGGAGAGGCAACGTCGGAGATCATCCAACTTGTGTATGTACTGTGGGGCCTCCGGACACTTCCGCAACAATTGCCCAGTCAGACCACCTGGTGAGCCTGAATTAGTGGTGTGTGCTAGTGGTTTTCCTGTTCCTCCACTGGCCTCCTCTTATGTCCCGCTTACTCTCTCATTACAGGGCCCACACGGAGAGACTGCAACTATTGAGGCCATAGTGGATTCGGGAGCCTGCTCTTGTTTCCTGGATGTTCAACTGGCACAGCAACTACTCCTCCCTGTCCGCCGCAAAAGTCAACCTTTATCCATTCAGTTGGCAGATGGATCTGCTATTTGCTCCGGTCCTATTGTCTCCGAGACACTACCACTCCTTGTTTCCATCCAGGGAGAACATCAAGAATACTTGAGTTTCGACCTTCTGCCTTCTCCCTTATTTCCGGTCATCCTGGGGATGCCCTGGCTGAGAACTCACAACCCTATTATTAATTGGGTTTCTCGTGAAGTTTCCTTCAATTCCAACTACTGTCTTCGTTCTTGTTTCCCTCGAGCTGGGTCCTTGTTCTGTATGGACTCACCCAAGAAGGACATTATCCCAAGAGTCTATCACGACTTCCTAGATGTCTTCGACAAGTCCAAGGCGGATGCTCTTCCACCACACCGCCCTTATGACTGTCCGATTGACCTCCAGCCAGGTGCTCCCATCCCTTTCGGCAGAACCTATCCATTATCAGAACCCGAGACCCAGATCCTCAAGGAGTACATAGAGGAAAATATCAAAAAGGGGTTCATCCGACCTTCTACGTCTCCCGCTGGGGCCGGGATTATCTTTGTTGAAAAGGATGGTTCCCTTCGTCCCTGCATCGATTATCGGGATCTGAACAAGATAACCATTAAGAACCGATACCCTCTACCAATGATGCCTGATTTGTTTCAGCGACTTGGATCAGCCTGCATCTTTTCCAAGCTTGACTTGAGAGGGGCCTACAACCTGATCAGGATCCGCAAAGGAGATGAGTGGAAGACGGCTTTCCGTTCTCGTTTCGGACATTTCGAGTACTTTGTGATGCCGTTTGGCTTGTGCAATGCTCCAGCCACTTTCCAACACTTCGTCAATGATATCTTCAGGGATTATATTGACAACTTCATGGTGGTCTATCTAGATGACATCCTTATCTTCTCACCTTCTCAGGAGGCCCATTATAGTCATGTAAAACGGGTCTTGGCCCGTCTCCGAACCCATGGACTTTACGCTAAACCCGTGAAGTGCGAGTTTCATAAAACTAACATCCAGTTTCTGGGTCTAAAGATTTCCCCGGAAGGAGTGGAGATGGATCCCCAGAAGGTCTCGGCAATCCTTGATTGGCCGGTACCTGCTGATAGGAAGGCCATACAGCGTTTCATTGGATTCGCCAACTTTTATAGACGGTTCATCAAAAATTTCTCACGGATTGTAGCACCCATTACTCAGTTGACCAGTACCCGTCAGTCCTTCCGCTGGACTCCAGAAGCCCAGTCAGCTTTTGAAAGATTAAAGTCGTGCTTCACTTTAGCACCCATCCTTCAACACCCCGATCCCACCAAAGCCTTCGTCTTGGAGGTAGACGCCTCCGAAGTTGCTATTGGAGCAATCCTCTCCCAACGCTTCGGTCCTAAGGCGGTCCTCCATCCAGTTGCCTTCTTCTCTCGGAAATTGAATCTTTCAGAAAGGAATTATGACGTGGCGGATCGGGAACTCTTGGCCATCAAGGCAGCTCTGGAGGAGTGGCAAAACCTTCTCGAAGGTGCTGAACATCCCATACTGGTACTTACAGACCATAAAAACCTAGAGTACCTCAAGACTGCTAAGAGACTCCGACCACGTCAGGCTAGGTGGTCACTCTTCTTCTCCAGGTTTACCTTCCACTTGACCTACCGTCCCGGATCCAAAAATATAAAGCCAGACGCATTGTCCCGCATGTACCAGTCCGAGTCAGGCCCTGGGTCATCACCTGAAAACATCCTGTTTCCACAGCATTTCCTGCTCCTGCATTCCAACCTGATGGATTCTATCAGACAAGCATCTGCGGGCCTGAGCTCGCCCCCGGATTTACCACTTAAAGAAGGACTCTACTTATTTCAAGGGAAGATCTTTGTACCCTCCGAGACTCGCTTGTCAGTCCTGCAAGCTTGCCATGATAATCAATTGGCTGGACACTTTGGGGTTCATAAGCCGCAAGACCTAGTACAGAGGAACTTCTGGTGGCCTGAACTATCTCAGGACTGCAAGTCATACGTGGCCTCTTGTGAGGTCTGTGCCCGTTCTAAGACCACTCGGGGCCGACCATGGGGTCTTCTAAAACCTCTTCCGGTGCCAACACAACCTTGGAAAGCCATCGCAATGGATTTCGTGGTGGATCTGCCACCTTCAGAGGGGTTTACTACTATACTAGTCATTGTTGACCGTTTTTCCAAAATGGCTCACTTCCTGCCGTTCAAACACGTTCCGTCTGCTGCAGAGACAGCTCAAGCCTTCGTGAGGGAAATTGTCAGACTCCACGGTTTACCTGAGGACATCGTATCTGACCGGGGCACCCAGTTCACTTCCAAATTCTGGCAAGAACTCTGTAGGGGTCTGGGAATTAGGGTCTCCCTTTCTTCGGGTTCCCATCCACAATCCAATGGACAAACTGAAAGGACAAACCAGACCCTGGAGCAGTATATAAGGTGCTTTACTTCTGCCTCTCAGGACGATTGGTACCCACTGCTGGCCACGGCAGAATTTGCATACAATAATTCCATTCATTCCTCTACTCAGCAGTCACCGTTCTTCATCAACTACGGTTTTCATCCTTCATTCTTACCTGATGTGAACTTTACCTCTGTCTGTCCCGGAGCCCAAGAAAGGATTTCTGCCATTAAGGACAACATTAACACTGTCCATGATACTTTAAAACAGGCCCAGAAGAAGGGGAAAAGGTTTGCTGACCGTCGACGGAAAGAGAGTCCAGTCTTCGCCCCCGGAGACCTGGTCTGGCTCTCCACCGCGAACCTTAAGTTGCGTTGTGCCTCCAAGAAACTGGCGCCCAGGTACATTGGGCCTTTCCCGGTATCCAAACAAATCAACCCAGTAGCGTTCAAACTTACTTTGCCTACTTCACTCCGGGTGCATCCCGTGTTCCACGTCTCCAGTTTGAAGAGGGTGATTCCAAATAGCTTTCCAGGCCGCTCCTCGGATCCATCACAACCAGTTGTGATTGACGGTATGGAAGAATTTGAGGTGGAGAAGATACTGGACAGCAGAAGAATTAGACAGTCGCTTCAGTATCTCATCAAATGGAGGGGATTTGGCCTGGAGGAGAACTCATGGGAACCTGCCCGAAATGTACATGCCCCTAGGTTGGTCAAACAATTCCACAAGAGATTCCCTGGCAAACCGGGTCCTAGGGGCACCCGGAGGTTGCCCCTGGGAGGGGGGCAATGTCATACTCACCATCGGGGTCCTCCTTGGAACTCTCGGGGGCGTCCTCTAGTGCGCACGCGTGGGGGCTCTCTGGTCCTTGTAGTCCCTCTTCCTGCACGGCGTTTGGCGCTGCGCGCGGTGCGCATGCGCACAGTACTGCGCGCGCATAGTTATGCGCGCGCACGCATGCGCAAACGGGTGCGCGCGCTCTGAGATTGAGGAGTAATTCTCACTCTACTCACTGAAGTTATCTATCTTTATGAATCAGTAAAGTAGCAACAAGGCGATAGATCAGAATAACATGTATTTGTGCCTATAAACAGTTAAGTTAGTACTTACGATGAGGCATGATGTAAAAGAAAAGGAGGATCTCAAATTAAGCTGGCTTATTCAGCAAAGATTCTAGCCAGGCAAGAACTTCATCAGGCTTCTCAAAGAAGTGAACTGAATCCTCAAGTTTAATTCTCAACTTCATCAGGAACATCATAGAGTATGTGAAGTTTCGCTCTCGTAGCTTGGTCTTCACTTGAGCAAAGGATCGCCGCATTTTTTGAATGCTCATTAAGTAGTCGGGGAAAAGCATCAATTGAGAGTCATCCAGGGTAAGTTCTCCCGCCTGCCGCGCTGCCAGCAAACGTGCCTCCCAGTCTTTGTAACTGAGTAGTTCGAATATCAGGGCACGTGGCGGGGATCCAGGCAGTCCGCGCTTGCTAGGTATTCTGTGGGCTCGTTCATTAGCGAACAAGGGGGAAAAGGTAGTGTTGGGAAAAAGCTGCTCTACAAATGCCGGAATATCTTTGTCCTCTTTGCCTTCTGGAAGACCATTTAGTCGCAGGTTATTACAGCGATTTATATTTTCCACATCTTTTGGCTTTGTCCTCTAAAGCCTTTATACGCTTCTGCATATCGGGGATGGCAGTTTGATGTTCTCTCACCCGATCTTCTTTGTCAGATGAGCGCCACTCCACTTCGGTGATCCGTTCCTGGATTCTTGCCATGTCCTGCCTAAGGAGCCCCATTCCAGCATCAAGGTGATCAATTTAGGCCGTGACAGCATTCTGGGATGCCCTTATCACCTCCATGATGTTCTCCACAAAAGGTGGGAAGGCATCCTGCTCATAATCCTCTGTTTCTGGGGCTAGCGCTTAATCTCGTTTGACCATTGGTTTACTGGCACTCGGGGTGACAGGAGGTCGCTCCGGTGACTTATTCTTTTCAGCCTTTTTATTTCTCTGCGACATTGGCTGTTCGTAAGGGAGTATAGCACGGTGGAGTAGTTCTACCACAAGACGGATCAGTACCCGAGTCCCAATCAGAGAGACGAGCGTCTCTATCTTCCAGATCTCCCACCGGAGGATCACACCACTCAGCCAGTTTAGTCACAAGGTTGATCAAGTGTGTCAGGGTAAGTTTGGGCTGTAATAATCCCGGTTATCTGCAGAAATTGTATATACTGGAGAACAAGGGCAGCAGAGCTCCACACCAAACGTCTTCTCAGTTAGCCATCCGGGCCATGTCCTCCAGCCCATCTCTACTTAGTATATACAGTACTGTATATCTCTGAATGCAACTACTAGTCCAGATTATGGTTTCCATTCTGTAGTTGCATATTTTCTTATTTTGATTACCTGGTTGTTGTTGCATTCATTTATATTGCTGTCCATGAGGACAATGTACATTGCTGATAACGTTTCTTATTTATGTTCCTTCTATTAGTCAATAAACAATCTTTATTCATTTATTCCTGGCTTTTGTATTTCCGCTATTTCCTAAACAGTGACATTTGTTTTATTGCAGGTCTCATGTGCTATACAGAATGTGCAATGCATCATGTTCATGCAATCCTTACAGACAGGTTGGAAGAAATACATGAATTGCAGATAGCCATTTTTAAAGGGAACCAGAGAGGATGAAGAAAAGCTTTTATACATACCTGGGGCTTCCTCCAGCCCCATACGCCTGGATTGCTCCCACGCCGCCAACCTCCGCTGCCTGGATCTGCCGGTACCGGGTCCTGTCATTGCCGCGAGTCGGCCGGCGGACGCGGCCAATTCTCCGCATCACAGGGGGCTCCCTCCATACAGGTACGCGTGTGGCTGCTTACTGTGCAGCCGCATGCGTACGGGTGTGGAGGGAGCCCTGTGATGCGGACAATTGGCCGCTTCCGCCGGAAGTGACGGGCCCGGTACCGGCGGATCCAGGAAGCGGAGGATGGCGGCATGGGAGCGGTCCAGGCTTATGGGGCTGGAAGAAGCCCCAGGTATGTATAAAATATTTTTTCTATTTTACCAAACCATTCCTCTCTGATTCCCTTTAAGTTTATTTGGGCAAATAAGAAGCCTTGCATATCTAAACGGATCATGATGTTGCACAAACTGGATGGAGGATTGTCTGATCCAAATCTCATCAAATATTATAGGGTATTCCAAGTCACTCAACTCCCTCTCATTTATACCAAGTGAAAACTTCTTGTTATCCCCTATTACCTGGAAGGGCATAATCTGGTCCCTCAAAACACCTGTTACCTCAATCCAGAGACTGGCCCTCGTTACTGCCCATACCCTCAGAGTATTGCATTGCATTAGGTTCACCTTTAAGCTCCAATCTCTGACTTCCCCCACTAACCAAATTGTTCGGTAACCCAGACTTCCCTCTGGCTTGGATGTTCTGGCCTTCCTTTGGTGGAAAATAGTAAACATAACCACTAACCACTCTTTCTAAATTGCTAATTATCGGCAAACTACCTTCATATATCTAGATGTCGGACAACTTGCATCCCCTGCAATCAGAATCATTTAGAGGTCTTCAATTGCACCACTTAATTAATTCATCATTGCCCAACGCAATCCTTGACTCCCTCCCAAACTCTCTCCAAAGGGAGCCCACAAACTTCTGCCATGGAGGTTTCTCTTTGTCTACTCCATCGCACATATTTGGTCCCCCAAAGGCTGTCCCAGATATCTCCTACAGTTTCCTCTGACTTAGAGGTTGTAATAGTGTTGGTTCTCTGATTCATATCTGGAGGGACTGCCCAATAGTCCTGGCAATCTGGACTAGATTTTTGGGCCTCCTCTCTAGTCTATTAAATAAACTGATCACCAAAGACATAAAGACATCACAATATTCCTTATAGGAATTAAACACCAAGGTATGAAGCATACCACTCATAAACTGGCGTAACATGTACTTTCCTCAGCAAAAGTCTACATCCCCTCCCAATGGAAACAACACACATCAGTGCCAGAATAGGTGACACTATTCCCTGCTTTAAAAAGGTGTGGCAGCCGTGGGTAAACTACAAATGGGGGGGGGGGTGGTTGAAAATGTCTCTTGTCCTGAATGATTTCAGTTAACATCCTTAGATTTTGGAGTATTTTATCCCATGATCACCCTCTTCTCCCTACTTTTCTGGTCAATTAAGCTCCATGTTATTTGTACTCTTTGTGTATGGGTTGTTTCCTGTAAGTTTACTTACTTTGATTTCTAATGTTAAAGAGCTGTTCATACCCCTGGCAAATTTTGACTTAAAGTTACCTTTATTCAACCAGCAAGACATTTTTTGACGGGAAATGACATAGGTGTCTCCCAAAAGATAAGACGACAATGTACAAGAGGCATTATTATGGAAAACAAAAAAGCTCAGCTTTTATTTACATTAGAGCAAAAAGTATCCAGTCCAACATTTTTCATACCCTTCCCAAACTGTTAGTCTGTGGGAAAATCCAAAGTTCTATACCATTCCAAATAATCCAAGCTGTTCTAAAGCATCATAATTACCCTGATTAATTGGAAACAGCTGTTTTCAACCACTCAACAGGTAAAAAAACAGCAGCTCTCTGCAGTTGGTTTGTGGACTGTCATGGCTAAGACAAAGGAGCTCAGTGAGGACCTGCGGCTGCACATTGTGGCTGCTCACAAGTCAAGAAAGGGCTACAAGGCCATTTCTAAATGTTTTCAAGTTCTAGTGGCTGCAGTGCAAAGTACTATTATTATTGATTTATAAAGCGCCAACATATTCCGTGGTGCTGTACAAAGTAAGAAACAAACATGGGGTACATAATAATACAGACAATGGTGTACACCAATATACAAAATACATAATTAGTGACAAAATGATGTAAAATACAGAATACAAAATACAGAATTGGTAATTACAGTGATAAAAGTAACATGATAAATAAAATGTATAATGATTTCCAAGACACAAAAGGGTGAGAGAGCCCTGCCCTTGCGAGCTTACAATCTAAAGGGAATGGGGGGCGGGGGGGGGGGGGGGGCAAGAGGAGGGGTAGTATACAACAAATATATAGAGGCAGTGTGTTTTAGGATACCTAGTAGTGGTGCAATTTGGTCTTAGGACAAAGGGAAGTGGCCTAAGGTAGCGCATATGCTTGTCGGAACAAATGCGTTTTTGGAGAGCGTTTAAAGGTAACAAAGGTTGGTGAGGGATGGATGTGTTGTGGGAGGGCTTTCCAGAGGAGGGTTGAAGCGCGTGCAAAATCTTGTAAACGTAAATGTGAGGAGGTAATTCTAGAGGAGGACAACAAGATCATGTGTAGATCTGAGATTACGATTGGGTTTGTATCTGTAAATTAGTGAGGCTATGTATCGGGGAGAGAGATTGTGGAGAGCTTTGTAGGTTAGCATTAGAAGTTTGAACTGGATCCTCTGGTTAATTGGTAGCCAGTGCAGAGCTTGACAGAGAGGGGCAACTGAGGAAGATCAAGAAGAAAGATGAATGACACGAGCAGCTGAGTTCAGTACTGACTGGACCGGGGCCAGTCTGTTAGACGGTAGTCCACAAAGTAGTATGTTGCAGTAGTCTAGACGAGATATGAGAACCTGTATTAACATTTTAGTTGTGTCTTGAGTGGGAAAAGGTCAGATGCGAGATATGTTTTTGAGTTGGAGATGGCAGGAGCTGGTTATGGAGTGAACATGAGGAATAAAAGAGAGAGATGAGTCAAATATTACCCCCAAGCACCGTGCTTTGGGAACTGAAGTTATGGGAGTGTTATTAACATTTATTGTAACTTCAGGCAGAGAGGTGGACAGAGACATTGGAAAAATGATTACTTCTGTTTTACTCATATTACGTTTTAAGAAGCGAGAGGACATGAAGGAGGATATAGCAGACAAGCAGTCTGGAACATGTTTGAGGAGGGCGGTAAGGTCTGGGGCCGAGAGGTACAGTTGTGTATCGTCTGCATACAGGTGGTATTGAAACCCGAATGAGTTGATTAAGTCACCAAGACCGTGCATGTAGATGGAAAAGAGGAGGGGACCAAGGACAGAGCCTTGAGGAACCCGACAGACAAAGCATGAGGAGAAGAGATCTGATCTGAGTAGGAGACTGTGAAGGACCTTCCAGAGAGGTAGGAAGATAATAATGCGAGAGCGAGGCCCTTTATTGCTACATTTAAAAGTATTTGTAGGAGTAAGGTGGGGTCGACAGTATCAAATGCTGATGGCAGGTCAAGAAGGATGAGTATGGGAAATTGACCTTTGGATTTAGCTGTAAGAAGATCTTTGGCCACTGTAATAAGGGCAGTCTCTGTGGAGTGTTTAGAGCAAAAGCCAGACTGGAACTGATCAAGTAGGGAGTTAGCAGATAAAAAATGGCTTAATTCTGCATGTACAGGGGTTGGACAAAATAATGGAAACACCTTGAAAATCAACAAAATATATTTTAATATGGTGTAGGTCCACCTTTTGCAGCACTTATAGCCTCAATTCTCCGAGGTATTGATTCAGACAAATTGTAATTGTTTCCAAAGGAGTTGTTGCCCATTCTTCAGTTAAAACCCCCTCCAGTTCTTTTAGAGATGATGGCGGCGGACATTGACTTCTTACTTGAATCTCTAAAAACGACCATAAATAATGTTGAGGTCTGGGGATTGTGGTGGCCAGATGAGATTCTTATTTTCATTAGAACGTTCCTCGAGCCATTCTTTAACAATTCTAGCTGTATGTATTGGGGCATTATCATCTTGAAAGATGGCATTCCCCTCCAGAAACTGTTCTTGAACCATAGGATTAACTTGGTCGCCCAAAATTCCTAAATAGTCTCGGCTGTTAATTCTTCCATGAAGGGAAATCATTGTCCCGGCGGATTTCCAAGAAATAGCAGCCCAGATCATCACAGAACCCCCACCATGTTTTATGGTCGAAAGTAGGCAGTCTGGATCAAGGGCGCCTCTAGGTATAGGCAGTACAGGCCATTGCCTGGAGTGCCATTGGTCCTGGGGGCACCATGTGCCTCCTTCTATCTCCTTGTGCCTCCTTCAGTCCCTTGTGACATGTCTGGCCCCCTGTTTATCCTTCTGTCCCCCTTTATGCCTCCTGTCTCCTTTTGTAACTCCTTCTGTCTCCACGTGCCTCCTTCAGCCCCCCTGTGCCACCTCTGCCTCCATCTGTCCCCCTGTGCATCCTTATGTCCTTTTGTACCTTTCTTCTTGTACCTTTCTTTGTTCTCCTGTGCTACCTTTGCCCCCCCCCCCCCCATTCCTCATTCAGTCCCACTCTGCCTCCTTCTGTCCTCATGTGCCTCCTTCTGTCTCCCTTTGTGCCTCATTCTGCCTCCATGTGCCTCTTTGGTCCCCATGTGCCACCTCTGTCCCCTGCACTTTCCTCTGTCCCCCAGTGCCTCCTTCTGTGCCCCTTTGTGCTTTCTGTCTCCCTGTGGCTTTGTCTGTCCCCCTCTGCCTCCTTCTGTCTCCCTGTGCCTCCTTACATCCCCCTCTGCCTTCTTCTGTCACCCTTTTGCGGCTCCTTCTGTCCTACTTTGTGCATCCTTCTGTTCCCCTTTGTGCCTCCTACTGTCTCCCTGTGCCTCCTTCTAGCCTCTTTGTGTTTTTTTTCTGTCCCCATCGGGCCTCCTTCTGCCCCCTTTGTGCCTCCTCCTGTCCCCTGTGTTCCTCCTTTAATCCCCCTGTGTCTCCTTCTTTCCTCCTGTGCCTCCTTTTTGTCCCCCTTTGTGCCTCAATCTGTCTCCCATTGTGCCTCCTTCTGCCCCCCTTTGTGCCTTCTTCTGCCCCCTTTATGCCTCTTCTGCACCCCTGTGTGCCTCTTTCAGTTCCCCTGTGCCTCCCACTGTCCTTTTTCTTGCCTCCTTTTGGCCTTGTGTCCCCCTGTGCCTCTTTCTGTCCTCCTTTGTGTCTCATTCTGCCCCCCATTGTGCCTCCTTTTGTTGCCCATTGTGCCTCCTTGTGTCCCCCTGTGTGCCTCCTTCTGTCCTCCTTTGTGACTTCTTCTGACCCTCATACCTCCTTCTGTCCCTCTGTGCCTCCTTGTTTGCCTTATTCAGTCCCCTTGTGCCTCCTTCTGTCCCACTTTGTGCCTCATGAAAGCCTTGCCTATGTGTATTTTCTGGTGAAATGCTGCTGCATTGTGTATTTTCTGGTGAAACGCTGCCCGCATTGTGTATTTTCTGGTGAAACGCTGCTGCATTGTGAATTTTCTGGTGAAACAACCTCAGAGCGGACCTAATGGGGAACTATACTGTTACCTTACAATAGGTACGTTCAAATGCGGAAACACCCACCTCCCAAACACTTACCAATGAGCAGCGCTGCGCAGGAACACGTCCAAGTCAGGAAACGCCTGGCTGTCACTCCCAGCAGGCCGCCCGACCAGCAGACCTGATGGGGAACTTGCCACCATGACGTGGGGTGGGCGGTGACTAAGTGCCACCTCCCACATTGTCCTGACTACGGCTAGTGGAGGTGGAGGAAACCTCCGCTCTCCACTGCAGATGTAAAGAGGCACGCCCTCACAGCGCTGGCCAATGGGACCCCACATTCGACCCCATAGCTGTGCCCCTAATTTGCATATAAAATTCATACTCAAATCTAAAGTAATTGAACTTCAAAACAATCTCCAACAGTTTGCAGATGAAACCAATTTGTTGTGTAGACATATCAGACGTAGTCTCCAACATATATTGTACTGCCTCCATCCCACCATCATGTGGGATGGAGGTATACAAACTCTCTACATCCATAGTCACCAATATACATTCACCAATTATAGGTGACATATTTTTAAGAATGCTCAAAAACATGTGTGTCCCTCAAATAGGATTTCATAGACACCACATAAGGTCTGAGGATTTGGTCAAGGTATTTAGCAAGTGGGGCCAGTATAGAGTCCATACCCGCCACTATGGGTCGACCCGGCTGGATAATCCGCTGGGCCGACCCATAGTGGCGGGTATGGACTCTATACTGGCCCCACTTGCCAAGAGACTTGATACAATGGAGCCTCGAGGTTTAAATCGAGAGCTAGATTTATTGCCTTTCATTTGACTATTTGGTCCTTGATGCCTTCCTGTACTTATAGATATATACATGTATATGGGTAGGTCCAATGGAAAATATACAGTGATAGTATACAGTGACTTGGTGGCTACCAAGTGTAATGGTGGTGCTCTTTGATCTAGCCCCTTTAAATGATACTCCGGCAGCATTGTATTGATAATCTTTATTGTTGTTCAAATATATTGATACAACTTATCCTTCCTTACCCTGATAGGTCCTTCTAGATATAGTAGATGTGGGTTATTCAGCTACGTTTCACATGTCATGCGAGTCTGCATGACATGTGACTTTGTTTACAAGGGAAGTCTACTTCCCATTGGCCAGCGTTGTGAGGGCGTGCCTCTTAACATCTGCTGTGGAGAGCGGAGGTTTCCTCCGCCTCCACTAGCCGTAGTCAGGACAACGTGGGAGGCGGCGCTTAGTCGCCGCCCACCCCACGTCACGCTGACAAGTTCCCCATCAGGTCCGCTGGTCGGGCGGCCTGCTGGGAGTGACAGCCAGGCGTTTCCTGACTTGGACGTGTTCCTGCGCAGCGCTGCTCCTTGGTAAGTGTTTGGGAGGTGGGTGTTTCCGCATTTGAACGTACCTATTGTAAGGTAACAGTATAGTTCCCCATTAGGTCCGCTCTGAGGACGGACCTTAGGATTGGATGACATGTGAGAATATTTGTGATTGGTTACCTTTTCACCATGTTAGGTATATAAGGTGATATGTTGTCAGTATATAGTTGATGACTAACAGCTCAGCTTGATAAAGGGGCGGCTGCCCTGAAACGTTGTGTTTATAGCTGTGGATTGCCAATAAAAGAGCTTATAATTACTGGATGGTGCTGGTCTTATCTCTACTGGTGAAACCCTGCCAGCATTGTGTATTTTCTGGTGAAACGCTGTCACAATAAGTGTAATTTCTGGTGAAACGCTGCCGCATTACGATTATTTTTTGGTGAGAAGCTGCCACATTACGATTATCTTCATGCCCCCCCCCCCCCCCCATGAAGCCACAGGTTTTCTCGCCTGGAGTGACACCCCTGGTCTGGATGAAATGCTTCTTTCGGCTGTCTTAAAACGTACGCTCAGCCGGAGGTTGGAAATAAGGTAAACTATTATTCGTCAGAGAAAATCACATTTTTCCACTGCTCGAGGAACCAATTCTGGTGGTTTCTACAACACTCTAAACGCTTTGAAACATTTGTCTTTGAGAGCAGAGGTTTTCTAATTGCAGTTCTTCCATGGAATCCAGATTTATGCTGCTCTCGTTGAACAGTTTTTGTGGAAACTGGGTTCTGTAGGTGTTAATTCAGCTCTGCAGTGATTTTAGGAGCCACGAGCTTTTCTAACAATTCGATTTAGAGTCTGACTGTCTCTCTCAGACAACTTCGACTTTAGGCCACAACTGTGCTTTGCTGAGGACATTTTTCCTTCTCTTTCAAAGGCAGTCATTACTTTTGAAACAGTACCTCTTGAAATGCCAAGCATTTGGGCAGTTTCTGTTACAGTAGCCCCTGCCATACGAGCACCAACAATTTGGCCTATTTCAAAGTCTGAGAGATCTGCCATTTTTATCAATTATAACCAACTTTTGTTTAAATATCTGTAAAAAACAATTATTTTAATTAAACATATCAAATAACAAAAATAATAAACAAAAAAAAGGAACATATGTCAAGTTTTGATTGCTTAAAACCTGTTCAAAGATTATGATGCCAAAATGTTAGGTGTTTCCATTATTTTGTCCAACCCCTGTATATGGTGTTCAAGTAATTTGGATGCAAATGGGAGAAGTGACACTAGGCGGTAGTTGGCGAGTGTGGTAGGATCTAGAGATGGTTTTTTTAAGTAGTTGTTTCACAACAGCCTTTTTGAATGGGGACAAAAAAGATGCCAGTGGAGAGGGACAGGTAAAATAGCGATGTTAGTGCAGGCATGATAGATGAGGATAGCTGCGGAATGAAATGGGAGGGGATAGGATCCAAAGAACAGGTGGTTAGATTAGCTTTGGATATTATAGAGGAGAGAGAATATTCAGAGAGTGGAGAGAAGGCAGTTAGAGAGCAGTCAATGAGAGGTGTGGAGGTGGGATTTGAGGGCTGCATGGATAATTCACTTCGGATTAAAAAATTATTAAACATATTAAAAATTACAAGATGTTCCGCACTGTGGAAAATCTCAGAAGAAGGGTCGTAAGCCAAAAGTGACACCTGTGCTGGCCAGGACGATAGTGAGAGGTGAAACAGAATCCAAGGATCACCACCAAGGCAATCCTGGTGAATCTGGGCTCTGCTGGTGGCAATGTCTCAAGGCAGACAATCCAACAGACACTGCACACTTCTGGGTTCCACGGATGCAGACCGAGGACGCCATTTCTCCAGATAAGGTACACAAAATCTCGCTGGGCCTTTGCAAATGCTCATCTGGGCAAATAAGAAGACTTCTGGTCTGTGTTACGGTCATATAAAACAAAAATTTAATTGTTTGGTCACCATGTTTCCTTCATTTGGCGTAAAAAAAAGAGAAGCCTTCAACCCAAAGAACACCATCTTGACTGTCAAACATGGTGGTGGGAACATAATGCCGGGGGGTGTTTTTCAGCCAATGGACCACGGAACCTAATCACAGTAAACGACACCATGAAAAAGGAGCAATACATGAGGATTCTCACATCAGGCAGTCTGCAGAGAAACTTGGCCTTGGGCACCACTGGATATTTCAGCATGACAATGACTCAAAACACACAGCAAATGTGGTGAAGAAATGGTTAGCAGACAACAACATTAACATTTTGGAGTGGCACAGTCAGAGTCCTGACTTGAATCCAATTGAGAATCTGTGGAGGGAGCTAAAGACCAGGGTGATGGCAAGACAACCCTCCACCCTGAAAGATTTGGAACTCATTGCTAAAGATGAATGGACAAAAATACCTGTAGAGACATGCAAAAAGCTGGTCTGTAATTATAGGAAGCATTGCATTGCTGTAATAGCTAATAAAGGTTTTTTGTTTTTTTTGTTGGTTATTGAAGAGGGTATGAATAATTTTGGATTGGACACTTTTAGCTCAAATGTAAATAAAAGCTGAGAATTTTTTTCTACATTGTACATTGTCTTATTGTCTACTGGTAGACATTTCCCGTCAAAAAATGACTTGCTTGCTGAATAAAAGTAATTTTAAAGCGGAATGAAACCCAGCATTTCTTCTTTGCTCGAATAGATTATTTACAGCAATATATACAACCAGCATTTTTTTTACTAGAACAACATTCGAAGGGTTACACACATGACTTAGAAGTTCCCTGCCAGCAAAACTGGATGCATCAGAAGTGCAGATAATGGTATCTTGTATTTAATTGTATCAAGTGAGGAATGTAAATAAACACTTCTCTGTCACTGCGGGCTCTGCTGAACAAAGTCAGACAATCAGAAAGCATTTCTGCTTATGTTAGAACATGAATAAAGCAGTTATAAATAAAATAAGTCAGCTCTCAGAGAAAAAAAAAGTGTACTTTGGGAACGTATAATTTCTAAATGAATAATAATACTTATGCACAAAAGCAAATATGATAACCGTATGGCATATAAAAACTAAGAAAACATGTTTTTGTTGAATATTATGTCAGGGTTTTATGCCGCTTTAAGTCAAAATTTGCCAGGGGTATGAATAATTATGGACAGCACTGTACCTATCTAACCTATCCTGGGGGCAACTATACTGACTACCTATATTGGAGGCACATACCTATCTAACCTATAATGGGGTAACCTACCTATCTAACCTATACTGGAGGCACCTACCTATCTAACCTATACTGGTGGCAACCATACATGCTGCCCTCTACTGGAGGCACCCACCTAGCTAACCTATACTGGGGGCAACTATGCCTGGCTACCTACACTGGGGGGGACCTATAGCTGGGTAACTATACTGGGGGCAACTAGACCTGGCTATGCTATACTGGGGGCATCTATACCTGGCTACACCTGGGGGGTTGAGATATTACTTATTTTTGTAAGTATTCGTTGATAAATACAAATGTTTATATTTACAGTTGTTCTGTAATAAAGAGCCAGTGACATGGTTTGGAAAATGTGACTCCTACATGCTTGAAAACCAATTTTTCCACAATTAGATCTTTAGGTTCCTACAGGCCTTGGAGATTCTTGAAAGCTACAAAAATAATCTCCCCCCTTCCTGTATGCACTCACAAATCCACTGTATGATCAAACTGATTTTTATACTATGTGTCTGAAATATTTGTTTTATGACTATGGTATATGCTGTATCCGCTTTGGGTCCTACAGGAGAAAAGTGCTTTACAAATGCTCTGTTGTTGTTGTATCCTTTACTGCAACATGGTCAACTTTGATTTAGGTTTTTACGCTTAATTACAGGACTATTTCCTGATGTTGGAGGAGGGTATTTTTTACCCCGGCTTCCTGGAAAAATTGGCTTATTTTTAGCTCTTACTGGATTCAGACTGAAAGGAAGAGATGTACAGTATGCTGGAATTGCTACTCATTTTGTTGAATCAGAAAAGGTACTTCTTTACTGTGTTTGCGTGTGTGTATTCTTATGTACATATTTTTAAATAACGGAGAATTTCTATAGTTGGTTATCAATATTTTCTCATTTAATTGGTGTCTCCTTTTGCCATACTTGACAATTCACTTGTTTGCTTTTAACCCCCTTGGCATTATGATTCTTTCGGGATTTTAGGGGCTAAAAGCAGTGCAATTTTTTTTGCATGCTTTCAGACCCTAACACCTGGGAAAAAAATCATGCTGCCTGGGAGATCTGCAGCAGTTTTACAATCACTCACCTCCCTGGCTCCAGCGCTGCAGTTATGCCTCCATCCTCCAGGGGGCCCTGCAACTCTAAAGTGAAATTGCTGGCTGTCGTCATGACGACAGCAGGCGCTCTCGCCAGGAGGAAGCAGAGCCCCGGCGGAAATGAAGAAGAATGGCGTCCGACGTCGGGATCCTCCGGGAGGTATATAGAAACGCCCGCTGCGTGCTATACTCTGCACACAGCCTCCGGCGGCTACCCAGAGCAGAGGTCGGGATTACCGCTCTTAGCTGTGGTTTTCCGCCCTGACCCTAGCTCGGGATTACCACCAAGGAGGTTAAGAGTACTCTGAAGGCAAAACCTAGTGATGAGCTTTTTGTACACATATCATTCTACACATATTTTTGTTTGCACATCTGGGACCATATGCAATTCACTTTTTCACCTGAGTTTTCTCCTAGAAGATAATTTTTCATCTTCTATTTAAAATAACTTTCCAGTACTTTTTCAACTAAAAAAGTACCAAAAAGTAAATGATAAAGTACTATCAAAATTATTTTCAGTATTGCTTTTGCCTAAAAGGCATTTTATTGACGAGTTTAAAAATACCACCTACTCAGGAGAAAAAGTTAATTTCATATGGCCCCTGATCTTTCTTTCTTGAGAAATTCTTTCACTGTCAAGTCTCTCTGTAACGTCAATAACACTACCAGAATGCACAACTGTGCTGTGACCTTCTAGTTCAAAGAGAGACTGAAGCCAATTTACAAAGACGTTTTTACCTCTTATTTAGTTTAAGGATCATTGCTAGACCTAAAACGCCCCATTCCCATTGCCGAATGAATGTTTTATTACCCTAAAATCCCCGGCTCAAAAACCGGGGAGCGCTTCCTGGTAGATGCAGAGCTTTCTGCAGTAGCTTTGCCTCTCCTTGCATCAATCCCCGCTGATTGACGCCTCTCCCCGCCCCTCTCAGGCTTCTTTCACTGAGAGGGACATGGTAGAGGCGGAGATCCGTGGTGGATTGACACGAATGGAGGCAGAGCAACAGCGGTAAGCTTTGCTTCTGTGGGTGGCAAAATCCTCGACTTTGAAAGTCGTGGATTTTTGTCCTAGGATTTGAGGGTTGTAAAACCCTTGTTCTGCCGCGGGATAGCAGCGTTTTAGGTCTGGGAATGATCCTTAAACTAAATAAGACTTAAAAACTGCTTTTTATAGTGGCTTCATGGTCTCTTTAACCACTTCACCTCAAAGGGTTTTTCCCCTTAAAAAAACAGAGCAATTTTCACCTGTCAGTGCTTCTTCCATTAATTTGCCTATAAATGTATTATTATTATTATTATTATTATTATTATTATCACAACAAAATAATCTATATCTTGTTTTTTTTTTCACCACCAATTAGGTTTTCTTCGGGGGGTACTTTTTTGCTAAGAATTATTTTTTTCCTAAAAGTATTTTAACAGGTAAAATAAAAAAAATGAAAAAAAAATATTTCTTAGGTTTCGGCCATTATAGTTTTAAAATAATACATGCTAACATAATTAAAACCCACACATTTCATTTGAAAATAAAGGTGCATTTTTTTCATTTTTGCGTCCATCCCTAATTACAAGCCCATAATATATAAAGTAATAGTAATATACCCTCTTTACATACATATTGAAAAAGTTCAGTACCTAAGGAAACTATTTTTTTTTATTATTATTATTTGTACAGTTTGGGGTTTTTTTTGTTTAAAAAAAATAATAAAAAAGTGGTAACTTTTGGGGAGTGTGGGAGGTCAGGGGTTAATTTAAAATGTATAAATAAGGTAAAAAAGGATCCTGTATTGAAAAAAAAAAAAGTAGATTTAATTTTACTATTTGGCCACAAGATGCCCTCACAGGTGACTCCTGTATGCATAGCATTAGTATGCAATTAGGAAGCACTGCGTGGATGGTCTTTGTTAATGAAGGTGCCGTCTAATAGACGGCGGCGTTCATTCACACGGGGACTTAGATTAATGAATGGGAACTGTGTTCCCATTCATTGATCTAGCGGCTACAGATCGGTGGTAACAAGCACGGGGGTGCGATCGGGAACGTGTGGTGGGGAGGGACGTAGTAGCTATGCCCCTGCACATAGTTATGGCATTTTGCATGGGCGTAGTTACTTGTCCTGGTTGGGGGAGGGGAAGTGGTTAAACAAACTTCTGGCAGGGCATAAGTTAAAATAGATATAACTCTGCATAGCTTGCAGTTGTTGTCAGTAGTGTTGGGCGAACAGTGTTCACCACTGTTCGTGTTCACCCGGTTTTTCCATTGTTTGGGTTCGGATCGGGCTTCGCCGGACACCTCATGGTGTTCGGCCATGTGTTCGGCCATGTGGTCGAACGTGTGTTCGGCCTGACAGCGCATGGCCGAACGTTCCACAAACGTTCGGCTCGCGCTGTGATTGGCCGAGTGGGTCACGTGGTTCGGGTAAATAAATACCCAATCCGCGTCATTTCGCCGGCACTTGCGTTTGGGTTTAGCTTTGGGTAAGCAGGCAGGTTAGACTCTCACCAGCCAGGCTAGCCAGGGCCCCCCCCAGCCTCATAGTGTATTTGCCAGTTGCCACTATACCAGTCAGCGTGCATGTACTGCTGGGATCAGTAGTACTTCCGCCACCAGTATATAGCATTGTCTATTGCCACTGTACTGCTGGTCAGCGTGTACTGCTGGGATCAGTAGTACTTCCGCCACCACTAGTATATAACATTGTCTATTGCCACTGTACTGCCAGAGTGCCAGTCAATGTGTACTGCTGGGATCAGTAGTACTTCCGCCACCACCAGTATATAACATTGTCTATTGCCACTGTACTGCCAGAGTGCCAGACAGCGTGTACTGCTGGGATCAGTAGTACTTCCGCCACCAGTATATAGCATTGTCTATTGCCACTGTACTGCCAGAGTGCCAGTCAGCGTGTACTGCTGGGATCAGTAGTAGTTCCGCCACCAGTATATAGCATTGTCTATTGCCACTGTACTGCCAGAGTGCCAGTCAGCGTGTACTGCTGGGATCAGTAGTACTTCCGCCACCAGTATATAGCATTGTCTCTTGCCACTGTACTGCCAGAGTGCCAGTCAGCGTGTACTGCTGGGATCAGTAGTACTTCCGCCACCAGTATATAGCATTGTCTATTGCCACTGTACTGCCAGAGTGCCAGTCAGCGTGTACTGCTGGGATCAGTAGTACTTCCGCCACCAGTATATAACATTGTCTATTGCCACTGTACTGCCAGAGTGCCAGTCAGCGTGTACTGCTGGGATCAGTAGTACTTCCGCCACCAGTATATAGCATTGTCTATTGCCACTGTACTGCCAGAGTGCCAGTCAGCGTGTACTGCTGGGATCAGTAGTACTTCTGCCACCAGTATATAGCATTGTCTATTGCCACTGTACTGCCAGAGTGCCAGTCAGCGTGTACTGCTGGGATCAGTAGTACTTCCGCCACCAGTATATAGCATTGTCTATTGCCACTGTACTGCCAGAGTGCCAGTCAGCGTGTACTGCTGGGATCAGTAGTACTTCCGCCACCAGTATATAGCATTGTCTATTGCCACTGTACTGCCAGAGTGCCAGTCAGCGTGTACTGCTGGGATCAGTAGCACTTCCGCCACCAGTATATAGCATTGTCTATTGCCACTGTACTGCCAGAGTGCCAGTCAGCGTGTACTGCTGGGATCAGTAGTACTTCCGCCACCAGTATATAGCATTGTCTATTGCCACTGTACTGCCAGAGTGCCAGTCAGCGTGTACTGCTGGGATCAGTAGTACTTCCGCCACCAGTATATAACATTGTCTATTGCCACTGTACTGCCAGAGTGCCAGTCAGCGTGTACTGCTGGGATCAGTAGTACTTCCGCCACCAGTATATAGCATTGTCTATTGCCACTGTACTGCCAGAGTGCCAGTCAGCGTGTACTGCTGGGATCAGTAGTACTTCCGCCACCAGTATATAGCATTGTCTATTGCCACTGTACTGCCAGAGTGCCAGTCAGCGTGTACTGCTGGGATCAGTAGTACTTCCGCCACCAGTATATAACATTGTCTATTGCCACTGTACTGCCAGAGTGCCAGTCAGCGTGTACTGCTGGGATCAGTAGTACTTCCGCCACCAGTATATAGCATTGTCTATTGCCACTGTACTGCCAGAGTGCCAGTCAGCGTGTACTGCTGGGATCAGTAGTACTTCCGTCACCAGTATATAGCATTGTCTATTGCCACTGTACTGCCAGTCAGCGTGCGTGTACTGCTGGGATCAGTAGTACAACCATAATGAAGAAATCCAGTGAAAGAGGGAGGGGCAAGGGAAGAGGTGTTTCCCCTGACTGTTCACGTAGAGGCCGCAGTGGAGCACCTAAGAAAACCCACTCAATACCACCCATGTGTGCCAGACAAACAACCCTCACTATAATCCACAAGAGCAGGACCGGATAATGAATTTGGATGACCTCTCAAGCGTCCAGCAGCGGGTTATGCAGCAACAGCACCAGCACATCCTTGTCACGCACGAGGTCCTCTGCCAGTTACAAGGAGCCAGTGGGCACAAAGGTGACACAACCAGCAGCTACACCATGCACACAATGGCCGAATAACCAGTCCGAACAGTTATTTCCGGACACAATGGGCTATTCGGAGGAGCTATTCCCACCCCCACAAACATCCACCTGTGAAAGTTCAATGGAACAGCCAGAAATGTTGTGCCCGGATTCACAACCATTGTGTGAGGAAAATGCACCACTCACTGAAATGCAAGGCGAAGACGAAGACACCCAAATCCCTGAGCAATGTGCGTGGGAATTGGAATTGCAGGAGGTCTACCGAGAACATCTTGAAGACATGGGAGTGAGGTGCGCAGAGGGTGTTCTGGGAAGCTCTAGTCCACTGCACACAGACACAGTCACAGATGAGGAGATGGAAGAGGAGGTTTTGGACAATGTGGACACAGACCCGAATTATCGAGTAGAACCTCGCCGTCGGGATAGCAGTACAGATGAGTCTGCTGAAGAACCCACTGCTGCAAGAGTTCGCCGTGTGCCACAAAGTAGGCGGGGAATTTCGGACATAACAAGCGTAGAAGTGAGACACAAAAGAGGCACAAACCAAACTCGCCAGCAAAGCAGGAGCTCCAAAGTTTGGGCTTTCTTCGAAGACTGCAGGGAGGATGTTACCATGGTGATTTGCAAGGTGTGCAGGACCCGACTGAGCAGGGGGAAAAATATCAACAACCTCTCCACCACCAGCATGCGCCGCCACATGCTAGCCAAACATAGCACTCTGTGGTCAAACCAGGCCAGGGTACCAGCTCGCTTCCAGCCCCCAGCAACACTGCCTCCTCTGTGGTCACCAGACCCTCCTCAGCAGCAGCCCAGCCATTACGTGGTGCACAAACATCCGTAGTAGACAGTGCTCTTGACGTTTCCCAGTCTTCAACGACGACAACAACCACAACCAACTGACCTTCATTGTGCGATCCTACGGTTCAGTTGTCTGTCCTGGAGATGTTTGAGCTCAAGAGAAAATTGCCAGCAAATGACCCCCAGGCCGTGGCACTAACAGCCAGCATAGCCAAGTTTCTGGCCTACGAAATGCTGCCATATCGCGCGGTGGAGACAAAACGCTTCAAGTGCATGATGGCGCTGGCCATCCCATGTTACGTGGTTCCCAGCCGCTACTATTTTGCGCGGTGTGCAGTGCCAACGTTACATGAGCACGTGGTTAGCAAAATAACCCGAAGCTTGAAAAATGCCGTTGCCTGCAAGGTTCACCTCACCACTGACACCTGGACAAGTGCGTTTGGCCAGGGTCGATACATCTCCCTTACGGCGCACTGGGTGAACCTTGTGGAGCCTGGCAGCGACTCCTCCTCACCGGCTTTGTAAAGTCTAAGACCTGTAATATAAATTTAAAGTGAGGCCAAACACCTCTACTCATACGTTGGCTAACGGACTCCGAATTTAGGCCCTTAGGAAGAAGATCACACGGACACCAGCTACATGTTTGCAAACCAGATCTTCTTAGTTTAATAATGAAAGACTTCAAGTTTTGATAGCATTATAGTCACATAAAGCATTATGTCATTAAGTTAATAATTACAATATGGCGTGATTGGTTCCTATTTCTGACTTTCATACCTGTCAGCTAATAATTTTGCTAAACACTGCAGAAACATACATATCTATCTGACATGTCCTAAGTCCTTTATTATCTGGTTTCAGTCAGCTGATTTATTAAGATAGAGAGAGAAAATTAAACTTTGAAATCATTATACTCCCCTTATCTAGTTTCTATTGCTATTAGCTGCTGCTAGAGAGAGAGACAGGTTCCTGTCTATTTTCTTGTTATAACAGAGATTTTAAGAGAACCTGTCTTGTTATGCTAAGAGGAATCTATAGCTAAATATAACTATAATCAAGGTATATTAATATATCCTTCACATTTCCCCCCTTTTGGCCATATGATGGCCACATAAATTAATAAATCAATTATAACAACAATCAATAAACAAAGAATTTTACAGAATGTAATTTAAAGCTTTCTAACATAGACTTCTGACTACACTACAGCTAAACGCGGTCACCACACGATAAGCGCAACAGTGACAAAGCGCGGTCAAGGCACGGTCACTGCACGTTAAGCGCAACAGTGACAAAGCGTACCAACCCTGATAGCCAATTGGCCTTCAGGCACAGGATCGAATAGTTAGACCGACGATGTCGCGCAATTTTCATACTCCTGGGTAGATATTTCGTCATAGGAGTTTCTTCGTTGAACTAAGTAGATGTGAGCTTCAGATGTGCGAGTGCACCTGCTAATGAAACACATAATGAATCTATAGCAAAGGTAAAACATCAGAACTGTGAGCAGGAACATCACCAGATAGGCAACTATTTGGTTAAAGAACCCTCCAATTGAACCAAATAAATTCCCTATGCTTGTACCTTTAAAAGGATTCCATCCCTCATTGCCTATTTCCCTAGTGGTGTTTTGCAACTCTTTTACTTTTTGTAAGTGGTTGAGGACAATGTCACCATTGTCATCAATCCACGTACAGCAATCATCCTGGACCACCATGCACATCCCCCCCTGGGCCGCTAATATGTAATCTAAGGCCAATTTTTCCTGTAGGGCTAACTTGCGTACTTGGGCTATTTCAACTGTGTTAGCAGTGACTGCTGCAATTGTCTCATTAAACATATGGTCAATTAGTCCAGAGTAGTTATTTAATCTTATCATCATTTGCATCCCCCAACCCGTCCACGTAGGGAAAAAGGCCCATGCATAGTCATTGGCGGTAAACAGACTCCTTTTATATAGATTGTGATGGGGCAACAAATATTTATTTTCAGTTATAGCTTTTTCTTATACAACAGCTACTCCTGGAGCTAAGGTAGCTACAGTACATTGACCATAGCTACCTCTTGGCAGCCAGGCATAAGCCCATCGCCCACAAACAAAGTAATAGGGTGGTTGCAATGAGATTATACCTCGTGAAAACATTTCCTTTGATACATTAACATGTGCTCCTGCTCCTATCATAGCAAGCTCTATTCCTAATAAGTTTGCACACTCTGGGATCCGGATAGCATCTAATACAGTAAAATTACATAAAGTTTTATTTATACCTTGGTCTGAGGGAAAATTCATATAACCAGTGTTACCCCCTAGGAGCATAAGTAAGGCTATTCCTAGGGACCATGCATCAGTACCTATATCATTTATGCTTACATTTTTCCAGAGCATAGTAAAGTTATATGTGGCGTTATTGCAATATGATTTGGGCAGTCTACCTAGGGTTACTAGAGGTGTCTCAGGGATTTTTTCTATATCCATGCATATTGTGGGCTTTGAATTAGGCATTGGTTTTAACACAGGGGTTCTCCAGACAGCTCTGGCTCTATCTGCAGTATGGTTTTGTCCTAAAATGTCCTCTTTACTAAATGCTTCATTTGTTATGGGGATGGCTATTAGTGGCAACCCCTTTGAATCCTTTGGCCTCATTTACCACATACCCAACATTTTGTTTTATTCTCAGCTAATGCCACTCTCCTTTGCAGCATCATATACAGGTTTGGTTCTTCCCAGAACAAGTCTTGAACCTGAAATACATTGACAAAATACACAAATAACACACTGTGTAAGCCTATCAGTTTAACCATTGTTGTCTTTGGTTACTTTCTTACAATGACTGACGTGAGTCCAGTTAATGAATTTCTCAAGTTTTAATGAAGTAGCTGTCACAAGGAGAAATAATTTTTATGAGTCTCAGCTAAATGGTTCTGTATGGTAATGACATATTCTGCTAGATTTGAATGAAATGATTGGATTTGCTGAGGCAAATGTATTCTGTTCTAGGTACCTGTCAAACAAGAGTTCATATGGACTTAACCTAAGTCTGTGTTTCATTGGGGTAGTTCTTACGCTATACAGGACGATAGGTAAACATTCTGTCCACAGCTTACCTGTATCTTCACACATTTCCTTCCCTTGTTTTAATTGCACCATTTAGTCTTTCTGCTTTCCCACTACTATTGTGAATGATAAGGAGTATAGAAAGCCTGTGTGATACCCATAGCCTGCATTATTTCCTGTACCACCTGTCCTGTGAAATGAGAACCTTGTTCACTGACAATTACCTCTGGCAGTGAATATCTGCATATTACCTCTTTTAGGGCTTTGTTTTTGCTTTTTCATGTTTTAGCATTTGCTTTGATTACTGGCTAACACTCAGGCCAATCCTGAAAAGACATCAACACAAAGCAGGGCAAACTCATACCCTCCCACATTTGGTAGCTATATGAGGTCAATTTGTAACCTTTGCAACAGGTACTCTGGCCTAGGCATATGCCTTTGCCTTACCTTCACTACTTGTCCAATATTATGTTGCATGCAGATCTCACAATTTGCTGTGACTCGGGCAGCAACGGAGCTGAACCCAGGTGTTATCCAGTATTTACCTACCAGAGCAACCATATTATTCTTACCCATGTAAGTTGGACCATGTGTTAGAGCAGCCATCATTGGGTATAGAGATCTAGGAAGACAGAACAAAAGATCCTGCCCTCCACACTCCATCTTCTTCTTGCTGTGCCCCATTAATACTCCATGCAGCTTTGTGACTGGTAGTTTCTTGTCTTTGTAGAGTTTTCAGCATCTCCACATCCTCTGGTACAGGTGGAATCTCTGAGATATTGAACAGTGCAACTTCCGACAGGGGGGTGAGAGCTGCGGCTTTGGCAGCGGCGTCTGCTCTTCGATTACCTTTAGCTTCCTTTGACTGATCTTTTGTGTGTGCTTGTACTTTTAATATGGCTACCCTGGATGGTAACTGGAGAGCCTCAAACAAGTTACTTACTAGATCAGCATTTTTAATTGGTTTACCTGCAGCCGTCATAAAGTTCCTGGATCTCCAAATCGGACCGTAGTCATGTGATATGGAAAATCCATACCTGCTATCTGTAAAGACATTGGCAGTCTTACCTGTGGCCAGAGTACAGGCTTCAGTGAGAGCATAAAGCTCAGCTTTTTGGGCTGATTTATTTGGAGGTAAAGATTTCTGTACCACTGTTTCCTCCAGTGTTACAACAGCATAACCAGTGTGTGGCTTACCATCCTCAGTGTAGTACCTGGAACCATCAACAAAGAATTCAAAATCTGGATTTTGCAAAGGTGTATCTTGGACATTAGAGGTTTGAATAGTTTCCATGTCCATTAACTCCAGACAATCATGTTCCTCTATCAGTACAGTTTCCTCATTTGGTATTTGGTAAGAGTGTAGCTGGATTAAGGGTGTTGCACCCTTTTTAATTTTAGATTGATTTTTTTTTTCTTTTTCTTTTTTTGCGTAAGTAATACAATAATGTACAGCACTGCATAATATGTTGGTGCTTTATAAATACAATAAATAAATAAAAACCTCATATTTTGGTTAACCTTGCCATTGACAAATGTTTAATCTATACCCTGTTTAACATTTCAAGTACACTGTGGAGTCAGCAAAGTGAGACTATATCCTAGTACTAAATCAGTCAACATAGTAAACCATATGGGCACAGGCTGCTACATTTCCAACACATCTAGGAGACCCTAGAATCACTGAATCATGTTTGGCTGAAAAATAGGCCACAAGCCTCTGCTCTGCAATTGAGTAAGTACTCATGTTGCATGTTTTTTGCTCTCATAGCAGAAAAGGAAAAATCTTTCTTGCAGTCGGGCAACCCCAACATGGGTGTGGTTACTTATGGCTTGTTTATAAGGATGTTGGCATTGGGTAATTTTTAACATTGGATACCCTCCTGTCTGCTGTTAGACGGTTTGCTCCTTGTGGAATGCAGTGACTAAGAAATGTTACACATGGCAGACAGTATTGAAACCTTGTTAACTTTTTTTTGCTAGAGATGATAACATAGCAAACTGAAATGTAAATGTAATACCACTTCTGATGTGCAGGTGATGCTTTAACACTTGTATTTATGTATATTCACCAACAATCCTCTATGCTGCTTAGTCACTGTACTATATTCCTCTATTTGTCTCTTCCTTTAAATGCTTATTGCTTCAACAAATATGATACTTGCTGCCGTATTGCTTCTCCATAGACAGTCTTTGCTCCTTTTCAAACCTTCCCTTTTCAAGGCTGCACTACCAGCAGATGTTGTTGCACCCCTAGACATAGCTGCTCCAGCTCCAACACCTTACACCTTGATGCTTTCATCTGGCCACCCAGAAGGCAGTCGCCTCCTAGGGGCATACCTATACTGTCCAGCATAGCACTCTACAACTTCCTTATTTTTTTTATTTTTTATTTTTTGCGATTCAGACATCTAAAGTTTTAACCTGAGTCATCAATCTCTTTCTTTCTAACCACTTCTAGTAGCGAGATACAAAATCCTTCCAAAATTCATAATCTAATCTACCTTTCCTTTTTTGGCATTTTTATTTTCTTACAAATCTCCTTAAAGGGGCAGTAGCCCACATACTGTGATTGTCAGTCATCCATTCAATTGCTGTCTTACCTGCAAGGGGTTTTGAATCAAGAGTGAAAACATTATTCCCCATCTTTACTTACACAACTACTACCTTAAAAGTGCGCTTTTTAACAAATGGGCCGGCCAGCCACTTACTTACACCTTTACTTCACAAAATAAACCTCCAAGCAGCGATGATGTGACTGACAACCTTTAAATCACTAACTCACTAATGCCAAACCAACATCAACTTTACTCAGACCTTCCAACATACATAAATTTAGACCAAATATATTTTAAAAGGTGCCTTAGTACTCTGTGTCAGTCCAGTCTATTTATAGTTAATTTTCTATGCCAGCGTAAATGCTTTTTACATAGTAGGGAAACAAACAGATCAGGGGCCCTTGATCTGGCCGTTACCGTTCTCACAGACCTGTAATGAGAGGTATATTCTCTCTAGCAGCAGAGGCCTGTTAATCATTAACTAGTATAGACTGAACTGAAACAGAAAGCTTCAAGGCAGACAAAATAGGTGCTTTAAAACACATCTAGGGAGCGTTTATACACAATCTTATATTATTGACATATGTTATGGTCTAAAATTTGCGTAAAAACCACTTCCTAATGCCACCTCAATACAGCCACTGATTAAACCAACAAAGCTAAACCGCAGCAACCTGTCTATGATCTATTTATAACACTTTACAACCTTTTTGAAAAGACATGCATAAACAACAAAGTTACAGCTACAAATTACATCAACACTGCTCTGTAAGGTATTACACATGCATTTTCAGAATGACCGTTAATAAACCCCAAATACAATGTTAGATTACATAAAAACAAGCACCACAGACAAGACAAATACATCCAAGTAGCCAAGGTTCAGTTTTTGCGAGGCATTAATACTCACCCAGACCACAAGAGGCTGTGAGAGAGAGGAGACAAAGATATATAGGAGCTAAGTCAAGCGGTTCTTACCAAGTTGACAGATCTTCCACTAGGCAGCTGTTGTCCTGCTATCTCACACCTCAGACTATCCTAGGTGAATATTATCTGCTCGGTCCCTGTTCGCTGGGCCAAATTGTAAAGTCTAAAACCTGTAATATAAATTTAAAGTGAGGCCAAACACCTCTACTCATACGTTGGCTAACGGACTCCGAATTTAGGCCCTTAGGAAGAAGATCACACAGACACCAGCTACATGTTTGCAAACTAGATCTTCTTAGTTTAATAATGAAAGACTTCAAGTTTTTATAGCATTATAGTCACAAAAAGCATTATGTCATTAAGTTAATAATTACAATATGGCGTGATTGGTTCCTATTTCTGACTTTCATACCTGTCAGCTAATAATTTTGCTAAACACTGCAGAAACATACATATCTATCTGACATGTCCTAAGTCCTTTATTATCTGGTTTCAGTCAGCTGATTTATTACGATAGAGAAAATTAAACTTTGAAATCATTATACTCCCCTTATCTAGTTTCTGGTGCTATTAGCTGCTGCTAGAGAGAGAGACAGGTTCCTGTCTATTTTCTTGTTATAACAGAGATTTTAAGAGAACCTGTCTTGTTATGCTAAGAGGAATCTATAGCTAAATATAACTACAATCAAGGTATATTAATATATCCTTCACAGCTTCGGCGTGGGTGTTGCCCACGCCGCAAACTGCTGAACCGGCGTCCCTCAGAGTCGATAACAGCACCTACCTCGACTCTGACTCCTTCTCCTCCAACGACTCTCAAAGCTGTAGCTCATCCGGCATCGGTAACCCAGGAATAGGATCGTGGAAGCAGTGCAGCACAGCTGTTGCCATGCGTCAGCAAGCCTTACTGAAGCTGATCTGCCTTGGATATAAGCAGCACACAGGTGAAGAAATTTGGAAGGGAATCAAGGAACAGACCGATTTGTGGCTGGCACTGCTGGACCTGAAACCAGGCATGGTTGTGTGTGACAATGGGAGCAATTCGCGCTTTAAAGTTGGCTAAGCTGAGACACATCCCTTGCCTGGCACACGTTATGAACCTAGTTGTTCAGCCGTTCCTGAGGACATACCCAGGCGAGGCAGATCTTCTGCTGAAGGTGCGACGAGTGGCCAAATATTTCTGAAAGTCCAGTACCGCTTCGGAGGGACTCACCAAGATGCAGGAGCGGTTCAATCTACCGAACCATCGCTTGGTGTGTGACGTACCCACGCGCTGGAATTTGACGTTGCACATGCTAGCACGCTTTTGCGAGCAGAAGAGTGCAGTGGTCCAGTACATGACGGCGCAGTACCGAGGCGCATCCAGACAGCTACCAAGCTGCTGTGGATCTGATTGGGCCACCATGTTGGACCTCTGCCAAGTCCTCCAAAATGTTGAGCAATCCACGTTGCTTGTGAGCGGTGACAACTCTTCAGTCAGCATTACAATACCACTGCTGTGTTTACTGAAGAAATCAATGTTGCAGATCAAGTATGCCGCAGTCAGGATGCAAGTGGGGTAATCTCAAGAGGACAACAATCAGCGTGATGATGATACCAACATCAGGCAATCTGCCTCAAGAAACGCTGGTCCCAGCTATGATGAAGAAGAGCACGGGGAACAGCTGGAGTTGGAGCAGGATTTGGATGCCCCCACTGCCGAAGGACAGTGCGGTGCATGTTGGACTTCCACGATTCAGCGGGAATGGATAGCAGAAGAAGACGAGGAAGAAGGTGGGCGACGGCGTGATGCTGGTGATGATGATGAGGGTGCATCACAACAATTAAGCTCAGAAGAACATGATGAGGATTCTGTTAGGACTGTGGCAGACATGGCTCAATTCATGCTAGACTGCATTGAACGCGACCCGCGCGTTGTTCGAATTCTGGACGACGTGGATTACTGGTTTTATAACCTTCTGGATCCACGGTACAAAGACAATGTTCCAAAACTGATTGGAGAAAGTGTCAGACAGGTCAAAATGGAAGAATACCAGCAGGCCCTTGTGGAGACATTAGAGAGGAGATTGACATCCTCCTCCTCCTCTAGCCAGTTCCACGCCGACAGACTGACTTCCGCAAACCCAGGACGAGGAGGGGAACAAAGAACACAAGCTGCAGCTAGTGCCCACAAGGGAATGGTATCGACAGTGTCCTTGGAGTGGCAACATTTTCTGACACCCATGCAGCAGCCCACAGAACAGCAATCGCGCAGTTACACCTCCAACACCGATCGCCTGCAGAAGATGGTCAAGGACTACATGTCAGATGGCGTAGCCGTGTTGAACAATCCATCTGCACCCTTCAATTATTGGGTCTCTGAGCTACACACCTGGCACGAACTGGCAATGTACGCAATAGAGGTGCTGGCTTGTCCTGCAGCCAGCGTGATGTCCGAATGCTGTTTCAGTGCTGCCGGAGGCATCGTTACAGATCGGCGTATCCGCCTCTCCACAGCAAATGCAGATTGTCTGACACAAATTAAAATGAATCAATCGTGGATTGGAAACGATTACGCAACACTCCCCGACCAAGGACCATGAACATCTGTGATGGGTTAGCGTTGCCACTTTCCGTAATATCTCATTTCTATTATATTTATCACTGCAAGGCGACAAAATGCATTGCTTTGCTTTGAAAATAATACAAGATTGTTGTTCCCTGTGCCAAAAAAACTGACATTTTCCGCATTTAAAAGACATCTTTTCCTTTGAAACTTAAAAATCGATTTTCTCAAAAACTATAAGGTCCTTTTGAAAAAAAATGTTTTCCTCTTATACCCACAACCCCCCCCCCCCCCCATCCCCGTCCACATACCCTGAAAATTTGGTGTATGTTGCATGTAAGGAGGCTTTGCAAAGCAGGACTGTTCGGGCCCCCATTGACTTCCATTATGTTCAGGATTCGGAACGAACGTACCGAACATCGGGACACCGGTCGAACGTTCGCCCAACACTAGTTGTCAGACCTCATTCTTGAAATCGGCTGAAAAAAAAAAAACACTGTAAAGTTAAGAATGATGGCACTGTGCACTAATTAACCTATAAGGCTGTTAGATTAAGGCATAAATGGGCTCCAAAGTGGAAGCGTTTTGTATAGCTTTGTTTTAAAAAGTGATCTAGTTTGAAATACCTACCTCCTGTGAGGGGTGTTAAATGTGCTCTGTAAATATTTTCCTCAGTCTTGATTTTATCAGGGATAAAAACCTTTGCAATATACATTTGAGACTAACTGACCTGTCGCCTGTGCTAAAGATTATTTTTCCACTTTTCCCTACATGGCTACTTCCTAATGAAGTTTGTAAAGGCTATCCCAGGTGTATAATCATAAAAGTAGAATTTACTTTCATTTCATACTGTACATACAGCATAGTGGAAGCACTGGAGCAGATTTGATGATAAGCACTGACCACCAACAACAAGAACCTCAGTTTTGTTAGCATTTAGTTTAGGCCAGTTGTCATTCATCCTCTCCTGAAGGTCAGTTAAGTATGCTTTTACTTTTGAAAAAGTCTGTCACTCCAGGTTTAAATTAATACATATCATTTGTCATTTGTCTGGACGTCATTGGCATGTCTGACCAATTTTTGAATGTTTTTCATGTGGTAGCATGTATATGGTGAACAAAAAGGGGACATTATCGAGCCCTGGGGAACACAATATTTTAGCGGTGCAGGGTTGAACCAGAAAGTCACTAAGGTTGCCCTTTTCATTCTGCCTCCCAAGAAGGGGAAGCACCACTGGGAGACTAAACCATCAATGTCTCAGTACTGGTGCAGCCTGTTAAGCAAGATTTCATGATCAACTATTAAGTCACTGATGGGTCAAGCAGTACCAGGATAGAACACTGACCTCTGTCTCTGGCTATGAGTAGATCATCTGGACGAGGGCTGTTTCGTAGCTGTGGTGCATCTTGAAGCCAGATTATAAAGGGTTAAATATGTTGTTTCTTGAGAGGAGCTTCAAGTTGGAGATTCCCCAGAAGAGTCTGTAGCTGTTCAAAGTGTTTTGGTCTAAGCATGGTTTATTGAGATGACTATTTTGTAACTGCTGGTCTAAACAGTTGGGGCACTTCAGTATGAACTGTGTTGGGTCAGGGTCCAGGTTTGCAAGCTGTCTGGTGAAGAATATTTAATTTATATTATCATTTCCTTGAAGTCAGACCATGGCTTTAGGTTGTCTTTGCAACCATTATATGGCACTACATAGTCTTGGTAGATTGAATGGCAGACCATATATAGATGAGTCTGTGAAGAAGAGGGCAAATTGCTTACATAGGTCCTTTTGAGAATGTGATGTTAGGTTTTTGCATTCGTTTGAAAAGGGAACCTGCCATAGCTGAAATTTTGGCTATAAAAAGGCACCGGATATATTTTTTTCGGCTATAGATGGGTGCTGGATATAGCCCAGATTTTTATTTTTTGGTTATAAAATGGCACCATGTATAGCTGAGAAAGTGATTACTATAAGTAATGCTTACTATAAGTAATACTAAGTTCTTATACTCTCACACAGAAACCTCCACTGGTAGTGCCTAACCGAATACCCCCACCCCGGTGGTGCCTAACCCTAAGACCTTCCCTTGTGATGCCTAATCCTAACTACCAGTGGTGGTGCCTAGCCTTAATCCCCCATGACAGTGCCCAATCTTTGCAACATTTCATGTCAAACATATTTGTTATTTTGAACTGATATAATCGAATAAACTGATATAACTGAGGTTAGTCACCTGCTGAAATAACTGATCTTGTAGCCGCATTTATATAGAAGAAAAGAAATCTCTGCTATATCCAGCACCCTTTTATAGCTGAAAAAAAAATCTTGGCTATATACAACGTCCTTTTGTAGCCAGAACAAATATCTCGGATACATACAGTACCCTTTCATGGCCGAAAAAAAATCCTGGCTATAAAAGGCCACCCGTTTATAGCCGAGAAAATCTCGGCAATACAAAGGCGACCTTTTGTAGTACCCCCCACCCCCACAAAACAAAACAAAAACTGCAGCAAATAACATTTAAGTCTATGGTGCCCTTTTCAACTTATACCAGGTTTCTGGCAAGATGGGTTGCATAGACTGTCAACCATGCAGAATGGCTGGGTGGGTTTGTTAGCTGCTTTTGCCATTTCCGGTGATAAAAAGAGGACTTTTGCTTTTTGATAAAAAGAGATAAAATGAAACTAAGAGACGGAGTGACAATAATAGTGCAGTATTTGTTTGTAAATTAAAATAATTGCATAAATGGATACTCACAAAATAGGACTGGCATCTGCAAATTTTGATGACAGGTGGTCATAAGCAGGGTGGCCTCTTAGATGACAGGTTGTATTGGCACTGAAGTGCAGGAAGTTCTCAAATCGTGCCCTGGACATGGCAGCAGAGAACATGGGCATGTGATTGATGGGTGTCTCAGGGGGTGATTAGAGGGGAAAATAGATGCAATCAATGCACTGGGGAGGTGATCGGAAGGGGGTCTGAGGGGGATCTGAGGGTTTGGCCGAGTGATCAGGAGCCCACACGGGGCAAATTAGGGCCTGATCTGATGGGTAGGTGTGCTAGGGGGTTACAGGTGGTGACAAGAAGTGATTGATGGGTGTCTCAAGGTGTGATTAGAGGGGGGGAATAGATGCAAGCAATGCACTGGCGAGGTGATCAGGGCTGGGGTCTGAGGGCATTCTGAGTGTGTTGGCGGGTGATTGGGTGCCCAAGGGGCAGATTAGGGTCTGATCTGATGGGTAGCAGTGACAGGGGGTGATTGATGGGTGATCAGTGGGTGATTAGATGGCAGAACAGATGTAAACAATGCACTTTGGAGGTGATCTGAGCGTGGGTCTGCAGGCGATCTGATGGTGTGGGTGGGTGATCAGATGCCCGTAAGAGGCAGGTTAGTGTCTGATCAGATGGGAGGCAGTGGCAGGTGGTGATTGACGGGTGATTGACAGGTGATTACAGGGGAGAATAGATGTATACAGTACACACGGGGGGGGGAGGTCTGGGGGGTCTGAGGTCGTTCTGAGGGTGTGGGCGGGTGATTGGGTGCCCTAGGGGCAGATAGGGGTCTGATCTGATTGGTAGCAGTGACAGGGGGTGATTGATGGGTGATTGATGGGTGATCAGTGGGTGATTAGATGGCAGAACAGATGTAAACAATGCACTTTGGAGGTGAGCGTGGGTCTGTGGGCGATCTGATGGTGTGGGTGGGTGATCAGATGCCCGTAAGAGGCAGGTTAGCGTCTGATCTGATAGGTGGCAGTGACAGGTGGTGATTGACGGGTGATTGACGGGTAATTGACAGGTGATTGACAGGTGATTACAGGGGAGGATAGATGTATACAGGGGGGGGGGGGCTGGGGAGGATCTGAGAGTGTGGGGGGTGATCAGGAGTCCCCAGGGGGCAGTTTAGGGACTAATTAAAAAAATAGTGAAGACAGATAGTGACAGGGAGTGTTTGATGGGTGATTAGGGGAGTTATTGGGTGTAAACATGGGTCTGACGGGGTGGGCAGGGGGGGTCTGAGGGGTGCTGTGGGCGATCAGAGGGAAGGAGGGGGGGGAGATCAGTGTGCTTGGTGCTTACCTGCGTGGCTGCAGCCTGCCCTGGTGGTCCCTCGGACACTGGGACCACCAGGGCAGGAGGCAGTCAGTATAATACGCTTTGTCTACATTACAAAACGTATTATACAGTGTATATGCGGCGATCTGCAAGCTAATAATCCGCCGTCGCTTCCGAGCGGCCGACTGGTTACTGCGCAAGGGGGTCGGAGCCTGTCGCCGGCGCCTGATCGCGTCACGCGATCGGCGCATAACCACGCCCGCCGCCGATGGGCGTATTGCGGTCGTTTGGGCCCAGCCCTTGCCGCCGCCCATCGTGTGTGGGCGGGCGGCAAGTGGTTAAATGATGTCCCTATCACAATTTATGGTGCCGATATTTTATTTAGAAGTAAAGGTGCATTTTTACAATTTGCGTCCATCACTATTTATAAGCTTATAATTTAAAATAATATAATAACATACTCTCTTGACATGCATATTTAAAAAGTTCAGACCCTTGGGTAACTATTTATGTTGTTTTTGTTTTTTTTTATTTTAATTTTTTTTAATAAAACATGTATTTGGGTAATTTTTGGTGTGGGAGGGAAACACCACGCGGCAGCAGCAGAGCCTATCTGGACGAGTAAGTTCATCCAGATAGGCCGAACTGGTTAATAGCAATATTTTCAAACACGTGGTTCAGGACATTTCGAGCAATATGTCATTATTTGGTGCAACCTGTGTGAATTGCATCCCCACCCTATTTTCTCCCAATGAGGAAGTACTGTCCTCAAGATCTAAAATGCTCTAAGCATACTTACCTGATTTTTTTGTTTTGGTTTTTGTTTCACTATGCTTACAGTATACTAGTTACATGTTGTTACTTATGTAAATCTATTGTTATTTACACAAATAACCAGGATTGCCCATGTAACTGGATTAACATACTAGGCAATCTATACGTTTACACCTTTAAAAGAGACCAAGTACTCTTATGCTTTGATACAAAGCAAAAATTGTACTTCCATACAAAATTCAAAAGGGGTTTTGAGATGAACAAGTATAGCAATAGAACTTTACCGACCCCCGTAACATGAAAGTGATTTTGCATAATGCCCAGGGCCTTAATAGCCCAATGAAAAGAGCCAAATGCCTAAAGTTTTATAAAGCTAATCACCCAGATATAATTTTGATTCAGGAAACGCATTTCACTAAAACCTCGTACCCAAAGTTCATACACAAAGATTACCGTACCCGATTTTTTATCTATCCAGTAGCCCCAAAGCAAAAAAGAATGGTGTTGCTATACTGTTCCATCAGAAGACCCCTTTTCGCTCGCGTCAGAAGATATCTGACAAAGAGGGTTGATCTATAATTCTAGAAGGAGATTTAGCTGGCTCTCCGATCATTATAGCAAATATATATGCTCCCTCAATCAAGAATGGGGCCTTTTATAGAGAAATACTAGAGAAACTACAAGGTTTTGACAATACTGATATAATCATAGGAGGTGATATGAATTTAGTAGTCAACCCATCATTAGACCATCAAGCTACATCAAAAAATGGGGATAGATCACCCCCTCCAAAATCGTTCATCAGGTTCTTTAAAGAATTAAATTTAACTGATACCTGGAGGGAAATGCATCCGAAGAAAAGGGACTTCTTCTCATACCCGCACCATAGTTTATCTAGATTAGATTATATCTTTACTTCCAAAATATATACCTCCAAGCTTACTGAATCTAAGTTTATTCACTTCTTCTCCTTCAGATCACTCCGCACTTTTATCATCATTTACTGCCTTACACAATACCCCTAGCACTCCAAGATGGAGAGTACGACCCTTTATTCTAACAAATGCCAAAGCAACTGAAAAAATCTCCACTTTACTTAAAGAATACTTTCACTTTAACAATCCAGTAGACACAACAAGTGTATGGTGGGATGCCCATAAAGCATTCATAAGGGGACATTTTATTAGCCTGACTAAATCTATGAAAAAAGATAGAATGGCTAATAAGGTGGCCCTAGCACAAAAATTGAACACTCTCTGGGAAACGTATCACTCTAATATGTCAATCATAATTTTAAAACAAATTCAGAACTTAAGAAAACAACTTGATGCACTTAACACAGAAGAGGTTGTGAGATCATTCAGGTGGCTGGGGTATAACAGATACTACCTTGCAAACAAAGCTAATACTAAATTAGCTAGAATGTTGGCAGGGAAATCAAGAGCAAGTAAATTGTGCCCATTTAAATTTCCAGGAGGGGGAGTAACTCACAACCCAGACAAAATAGTAAAACTATTCAGAGATTTTTTTTCCAAATTATATACGAACAATAAATCCTCCTCACCAGATGCAATAAATAAGTTCCTGGATCAATTAAACTTACCACACATGACCCAAGAGCATATAGACTTAATTAATGCTCCCTTCACTTTATCATTAGTACTAAACTCTATAAATCAACTCAAACCTATGAAGGCCCCAGGTCCAGACGGCCTTACAGGCCAATACTATAAGGTACTCAAAGCCATCATTGCCCCACAATTAATAATTTACTTATCCTCTATTAGAGACGGAATGCCCATTTCGCAACCCTCAAATAATGCCACTGTTACAGTCATCCCCAAGGAAGGTAGAAACCATACTTTATGTAAGAACTACAGACCCATATCACTCATAAATATTGATTATAAAATATTGACCAAAATATTAGCAGACAGAATCAACACCTTCCTCCCCTACCTGATCAAGTCAGATCAAGTAGGCTTCGTTAAATCCCGACAAGGCACGGATAATATAAGGAAGATCTGTAATCTTATCCATACCGCAAATCTCAAGGGCCTTCCTATGGTACTCTTAGCAGTAGACATAGGGAAGGCCTTTGATTCCCTAAATTAGAACTTCCTGTATGCTGTCCTTAAAATTTTTTGTTTTACCGGCCCGTTTCTCTCCATACTAAATAACTTATACTCCAATCCCTCAGCATCTATATTATACTCTGGTTGCTTTTCAGAACCCTTTTCTATCTACAGAGGGACTAGACAAGGATGCCCACTATCCCCAGCCTTTTTCGCCCTGGCCTTTCAAACTTTATTGGAAGCTATAAGAATAAATCCCTTGATTTAAGGCATCCATATTGGAACACAGGAATATAAGTGTAATGCCTTTGCAGACGATTTACTCCTGACTATAACTCAACCTCTCACTTCATTACCTAATGTTTTAAATTTATTAAAAACTTTTGGTCTAGCTTCTGGGCTGAAAGGCAACCATGAAAAAACTGAGGCCTTGCCCATACAGTTCACCCCCCCCCCCCCCAGTTAGATAATTTACTTAAAGGACAGTTCTAGTTCACATGGCAATCCAAAAGTTTAAAATACCTAGGAATCCAGATCTCTAAATCAGTTAATGATCTCTATGACCTAAATTACCCACCTCTTTTTAAGAAACTGAGAAGAAAACTTCAACAGTGGGATAACCTAAAAATCTCCTGGACGGGTAAAATAACTTCTATTAAGATGATAACTTTGCCTAAACTACTTTATCACTTTAGATCCTTACTGATAGATATACCATTAGTTCAACTCCGTAGTCTACAAAAAGATATCTTTAAATTTGTTTGGAAGAAACAGAAACCTCGGGTTGCCCAACACATAATGTACAAGCACAGATTAGAGGGAGGGTTAGGAGTACCCAACATCTTAAAATTCTTTCAAGCTGCCAGAATCTCCCAATTGTTGAGCACAGCCTTCAAAACCCATTCTTCCCAATGGAGAGAAATTGAAAAATCACTTCATAGCTCCCGTTAAGTTTCAAGACTTAATATGGGCAGGCATGCTCACATGTACCCAAATTCGATTTGAGTACATTCGACTTCGGGTCCGTGGCAAATTCGGATTCAAATTCGATCACGCCCTCCAAATTAGATTCGAATTCTGTTCGTGATCGTGTTCATGACTTCGGGAAATATTCGTATTCGAGAATTTGGTAGGACTTTTTTTTTTTTAAAGGGAAATCACCTTTAAATAGTTATAATTTAAAATAAATAAATAAAAATGGACCCTCGTGGTGGGAGGTTAAATACAGCAGGAGGAGGAGGAGTGACGTGTGGCAGCAGGCAATGTAACGGGCCATGGTACCTAGCGTTGATAGCACGGCTGTAATAATAAACACCATACAGCAGGAGGTTCCGGACAGCAGTCGTGAAGCCCACATTGTGTCCAATGCACAACTGGGACAGTTATAGCTATTATAGTGGCGTAATAGCTAGTGGCGCATGGCAGCAGCACATAATTCTGTGGACCCTGGCGGTGGGAACACAGACAGCAGGAGGATAAATACAGCAGGAGGAGGAGTGACGTTTGGCAGCAGGCAATGTATTCTGTTCCCACCCTAGCGGTGGGAACACAGACAGCAGGAGGATAAAAATCTGTGCTGCGTTGTCAAAAACCTGAGCGCTGCTTGCCTTTTTCATGATTGCTAACGCAGTAAAGGACCAGCCTTTAAAGCGTTGCTATCATATAAATCCGGCATAGCGGGGTCTGGACCCTCTATAACAGTAATTATAGATTGATGGTATACCTTGAAATGAATCGGAGCACTCAGTATATGATTTTATATAAAAAATTGTATTTGCTTATCATACAGTATATATACAAAATATGAACAGTTCCAAGTAGTGTTTCCTTCTAAAAGTATTCCATCTCATCAAGGCTTTAGAGCCAAGTGATCATCAATCTTCTAAGTACATTAAAAAAAGAATATAACAGTTGTATTATGTAGAATAAGATCAAAAGTAGTCTCATCTGTATCAATAGCTGTGTATATAATAGCTGTGTAAAACTTGTAGTAATCTTCTTAAAGAAATAGCATAAAAAATAGCTTCTAAAAAAAGTTCTTGCTAACATCTTAACAAAACTTAATGCTGAAAAATTAATAAAGTAAATCACCAGAATATTAAGCATATTACCCCTTCTCTGTCATCCCTTCAGCATCTAGAACACTTGTGGGAAGGTAGCTTCTGCCTCATGTGTCTTCTTAGGAGATTGTTGGGCTTCTGCAAACTATGAGCTTTCAGTTCCTACTTTTATAGGGGTTGGATGCAATATGGCTGCCTAATCTGGACTTTCCCTGAATCCCAGACTCTGATTGGCTAAAGCTTCCGTGCGTCAAACACAATTTATGTTTTGAATACCTAAATCACAATATTATTGTTTATAAATTCTTAATTACCTTATCTTGTGGGAATTTACGTAGGTTTGCAATGTTTACACATTCTAATCAGGTAATTTCTGACGCAATTAATTAAAAATGGACGTCACCAGCCATCTTGTCTGCTGGCTGCCCCAGACACTGAGACTAAACAATGTCATTCATGACGCATTTCTGATAAAGTGTTCTCTGCTAATTATGTTGGAATGTCTCGGTACTTCCCCAGACATAAGATTGGTCAGGTTGACACTGTAACCAGACATGTGAGAGTCTTCAGCAATTTAAGACTTATTGAAGCATACAGGGCTTCTAATATACTCATTTAAATATAAAGCTTATTATATAATTCTTCTTAAAACAATTAATCATATAAGACATAATTGCATATTAAATCTTAATAATATAAAATCATTGACTTTATATTTGTCTTTCTTATAAAATAAATATTATATGTCTAACCGGCAGATGTCGCTATCTCATCATAAATAACAATCTATTAATAATAATTATAAGAGTATGAAACCGCCAGGTGGCATCATTGAATCATCTTTAACTAATTGGGAAAACCCCTGATTGTTTTATCTCTCTTTCATATTTGGACTTTCTCTGTCTGTGAAATTTTTATCTTTTCTTGCTGGCCTTGGCCTTCAAGCAAAGAAACATGTAAACAATTGTCTAGCTTACAAGTTAAAATAACCTTATAAAAGTTTCACTGTCTCTATCACTGGCAAAATGCAGTTTACATGTAATTCAAAGTAATACATTATTTTATTTAGGGTTTAACAATAACGATTTCTTTCTTTAGAAGGACTGTATTGATTATTAATATTTATGTGTACATACACATATGACCGCTTTTCCTGCATAAATAAAACCGCTAGAATTCTGACATCCCCCCTTGCAGGAAAATGATGGCAGATGATTAGCGATCTCCGTGGTTGTTCTATTTTTCCGGAAATTTTTTTTATAATCAAAATGAAAAGTAATGCAATCTTTCATTAATGCAAAACCTTGCTCATTAAGTGGCGTTGTCTGCTGTGTTGCCAGCCTGACAATAAACTCAATAGTAAAATTAATATCTTCTCCAATAAACATATTTTGCTGGTCTAGATATGGTTATAGTCTTTGTATATGACATATGTATGGATTCACCCTTGAATTTGTAGTTTCTATCACTGTGCTAGCTTGTGTAGATATGTAGGAAAATTCTAGGCAATATGTTTCCCATTTCAAGTTATGTGGTAAAACTAAAAGTTCAAAAATGTATAAACAGGAATTCATGTGGCCCCTAGGTTATTTTGATCACAATGCATTTAACATTTTATTGTTCGCTTACAACAGGTTAATTAGTTAGTTGTTTAGTATTATGTATTAATACAGTTAATTACACCTTTCTTAAACCACAAGGTTTATTTTCACAAATGGTATGTAGTGGAACAAAGTATGTGTAGTTTGCCAGCAGAACCCCATAAAATAATGTAATCTTTCTATGTAAATATAGATATCTTAAAAATGTAGGCATTGAAAAGTTCTTTAGCCATTCAAATTGCAAGCTAGCTAGTTACAGTAGCTGTTTTCAAATATATTCACAATAAAACATATATATTAACATCTCATTGTTGAAGTTGCTTCTCCACTTCGTGTTTCCAATATTTTGGAGTAATTCTCTCTCTTTGATTCATTAGGATCTTTACCAATGATTTAAACGTATCTTGAAACTTATGTTGTAGACTGTCAGCATTCTTGTATGTAAATCTTACATGTTTACTTTCGCAAAAAGTCAAATGTGATAGATTATCTTGTAGATTAAGTTTGATATATGATTATTTTCTTGTTAAGCACAGTCTCTTCTCATGGCAATACTTAATGTAGTTACATACTTGATCCTGGATATGTCATGTTTAGATCCTCTTCTCTGATTGAAATAGTTCTCCGCACTAATCATTCATTAGTATTGGAATCAGTAGTCATTCAGAATTTTCTTTTCTGGAAACTTCTTTAACAGGTATCATATTTCATATTATATATTACGACATGCAGTTCTCATGATAGCGCGATAGGATCCCCCCTTATTACGCTTTACAGCAATCTAGTACCAGTCCAGTGTTTTACTAGCAGTTGGGTCTGCCACTTTAACGCATTACTGACAATTCAGGTTGTTTAGAACATTTCATCTGTAATATTATCAAATAGTCTCGCAAATAACTCTATATTTTCTGGGTTGACTATGGCTAGTCATCTTGTATCTTTAAGTCTAGTGTATATGACAATCTTTGCATACCATGGCATTTGAAGGTGTTTCACTCTCTTAGTTTCTTAAGTACTTCTCTTGTACATATACGGATTAGGTATTTAATTGATATTTGAGCTGTTCTTGCGCCTTAAGTCATGTAGCGGGTGTTCCTCTAATTATGGTGCATCTTCCTTTTCCACCATCACGCAATGCTAGAACCAGTCATAGGGCAATTTTATTTGTCCCAGGATGCTTTCTTGAAACTTGAAAAGGATGAGTAACAACTGTCATCTCCAAGTTGTATTTTCAAACAGATCTTTGTATTGTTCTCCTTATTAGTCGAGTAGCCATTCACTATGCAGAGCTATGTGCAGATTTACAATAGTCCCTTGCTGAACATATCTTTTCATCATTGAGGATATTTTCATCTCTCTTGGAATGCAAACAAGTATTAAATGTTCCCTTATTCTTGTGAATTGGATTTTCCCTTTTAATTGTCCATGTATTGCATATTTGAATGTTTCTGAAGAATATTTTCTTTAACTTCATGTGAACAGCACAGTAGTGTAGGGATTAGTGCTCTCGCCTTACAGTGCTGGGTCTGAAAGGAGCTTGTATGTGCTCTCTGTGTCTATGTGGGCTTCCTCCGGGCACTCTGGTTTCCAACTCTTCAGATAGTACTGGAATGGCTACTAGGTTGGGCATCATCTTCAAGGATAAAGGCTGTATGAGCAAATCCAGCAGTCACTCTTGTTCAGGCGCTGGGCATACTGTTGACGCATCAAGTTCAATTTATTTTGAAGTCTTCCTTGTAAGTTGCGAAGTTCAGCTTTTGTAGTCATCAAATGTATCAGGTACAGCAAACACCATTGTATGGGTATTTTTGTGGATAATTGTTTATTGTTCTCAGCACCTATGAGAAAAATAAAAAGGAAGAGGAGAGAAGGGGAAAACACAAAAAAGTAATATGCAACATTCTGGTGAATTTCCAGCATAAAAAAACTAAACTAAACTAACTAACTACCTTCCCACTTGTGGTTCAAAAAGAAAACAATTATTGTGATGCTATATGGTGCTGGGTGCATTGTTACTAGTTTGCTCTAGTGTTCAAACTTATAACAGCAGGTTCCTTCTCTTCTTGCTTATGCCTTTTCTTAACCACTTGCCGACCGCCAAAGCCGATGGGCGGCGGCAAAGTGGACGCCGAAAGGACCGCAATACGCCTATCGGCGTTGCGTCCTTTCGGCATGCCGGGGGAGCGATCGCATCACTGGTGACGCGCGCTTCCCCCGGCAACTGGCTCCGCCCACCCGCGGCAACCTCCCGCCGGCCATACGGAAGCGCAAGCGGGATGTTAACCCCCGATCTGCCGCATACAAAGTGTATAATACGCTTTGTATTGTATACAAAGCGTATTATACAGGCTGCCTCCTGCCCTGGTGGTCCCAGTGTCCGAGGGACCACCAGGGCAGGCTGCAGCCACCCTAGTCTGCACCCAAACACACTGATCTGCCCCCCCTGATCGCCCACAGAACCCCTCAGACCCCCCCTGCCCACCCCCCAGACCACTGTTTGCACCCAATCACCCTCCTAATCACCCATCAATCACTCCCTGTGACTATCTGTCAACGCTATTTTTTTTTATTCCCTAAACTGCCCCCTGGGGACTCCTGATACCCCTCAGATTCTCCCCAGACACCCCCCCTCCCCCTGTGTACTGTATGCATCTATCCCCCCTGATCACCTGTCAATCACCCATCAATCACCCCCTGTCACTGCCACCCATCAATCAGCCCCTAACCTGCCCCTTGCGGGCAATCTGATCACCCACCCACACCATCAGATCGCACACAGACCTGCCGTCAGATCACCTCCCAAGTGCATTGTTTACATCTGTTCTCTCCTCTAAAACACCCACTAATTACCCATCAATCACCCATCAATCACACCCTATCACCACCTGTCACTGTTACCTATCAGATTAGACCCTAATCTGCCCCTTGCGGGCACCCAATCAACCGCCCACACGCTCAGATTGCCCTCAAACCCCCCCTTATCAATTCGCCAGTGCATTATTTACATTTGTTCTTCACTGTAATACCCACTGATCACCTGTCAATCACCCATCAATCACCCCCTGTCACCACCTGTCACTGCTACCCTTCAGATCAGACCCCTATCTGCCACTAGGGCACCCAATCACCCGCCCACACCCTCAGAACGCCCTCAGACCCCAGCCCTGATCACTTCGCCAGTGCATTGCTTACATCTATTCCCCCCTCTAATCACACCTTGAGACACCCATCAATCACCTCCTGTCACCACCTGTCACCCCCTAGCACACCTACCCATCAGATCAGGCCTTAATTTGCCCCGTGTGGGCTCCTGATCACTCGGCCAAACCCTCAGATCCCCCTCAGACCCCCTTCCGATCACCTCCCCAGTGCATTGATTGCATCTATTTTCCCCTCTAATCACCCCCTGAGACACCCATCAATCATCTCCTGTCACCCCCCTAGCACTCCTATCCATCAGATCAGGCCCAATACAACCTATCATCTAAAAGGCCACCCTACTTACGACCTGTTCCACAAAATTCGTCCCCTCATAGACTACCTGTCATCAAAATTTGCAGATGCTTATACCCCTGAACAGTCATTTTGAGGCATTTGGTTTCCAGACTACTCCTCACGGTTTTGGGCCCCTAAAATTCCAGGGCAGTATAGGAACCCCACAAGTGACCCCATTTTAGAAAAAAGACACCCCAAGGTATTCCGTGTATGACAAGTTCATAGATTTTATTTTGTGTCAAAAGTTAGCGGAAATTGATTTTTATTGTTTTTTTCACAAAGTGTCATTTTCCACTAACTTGTGACAAAAAATAAAATCTTCTATGAACTAACCATACACCTAACGGAATACCTTGGGGTGTCTTCTTTCTAAAATGGGGTCACTTGTGGGGTTCCTATACTGCCCTGGCATTTTAGGGGCCCTAAACCGTGAGTAGTCTAGAAACCAAATGCCTCAAAATGACCTGTGAATAGGACGTTGGGCCCCTTAGCGCACCTAGGCTGCAAAAAAGTATCACACATGTGGTATCGGGGTACTCAGGAGAAGTAGTATAATGTGTTTTGGGGTGTATTTTCACACATACCCATGCTGGGTGGGAGAAATATCTCTGTAAATGACTTTTTTTTTTTTTTTTTTTTACACACAATTGTCCATTTACAGAGATATTTCTCCCACCTAGCATGGGTATGTGTAAAAATACACCTCAAAACACATTATACTACTTCTCCTGAGTACGGCGATACCACATGTGTGACACTTTTTTGCAGCCTCAGTGCGCTAAGGGGCCCAACGTCCTATTCACAGGTCATTTTGAGGCATTTGGTTTCTAGACTACTCCTCACGGTTCAGGGCCCCTAAAATGCCAGGGCAGTGTAGGAACCCCACAAGTGACCCCATTTTAGAAAGAAGACACCCCAAGGTATCCCGTTAGTTGTATGGTGAGTTCATAGAAGTTTTTATTTTTTTGTCACAAGTTAGTGGAAAATGACACTGTGGAAAAAAAAAATCAATTTCCGCTAACTTGTGACAAAAAAATAAAATCTTCTATGAACTCACCATACTACTAACGGAATACTTTGGGGTGTCTTCTTTCTAAAATGGGGTCACTTGTGGTGTTCCTATACTGCCCTGGCATTTTAGGGGCCCTAAACCGTGAGGAGTAGTCTAGAAACCAAATGCCGCAAAATGACCTGTGAAATCCTAAAGTTACTCATAGGACGTTGGGCCCCTTAGTGCAGTTGGGGTGCAAAAAAGTGCCACACATGTGGTATCGCCATACTCAGGAGAAGTAGTATAATGTGTTTTGTGGTGTATTTTTACACATACCCATGCTGGGTGGGAGAAATATCTCTGTAACTAGACAATTGTGTGTAAAAATTGTACTTTACAGAGATATTTCTCCCACTCAGCATGGGTATATGTAAAAATACACCAGAAAAAACTAAAGTGACCCCATTTTAGAAAGAAGACACCCCAAGGTATTCCGTTAGGGGTATGGTGAGTTCATAGAAGATTTTATTTTTTGTCACAAGTTAGCGGAAATTGATTTTTATTGTTTTTTTGGGTTTTTTTTATACAAAGTGTCAATTTCCGCTAACTTGTGACAAAAAAAAAATCTTCTATGAACCTCACCATACTCCTAACAGAATACCTTGTGGTGTTGTCTTTCTAAAATGGGGTCACTTGTGGGGTTCCTAAACTGCCCTGGCATTTTAGGGGCCCTAAACCGTGAGGCGTAGTCTTGAAACCAAATGTCTCAAAACGACCTGTGAAATCCTAAAGGTACTCATTTGACTTTGGGCCCCTTAGCCCAGCTAGGGTGGAAAAAAGTGCCACACATGTGGTATCGCTGTACTCAGGAGAAGTAGTATAATGTGTTTTGTGGTGTATTTTTACACATACCCATGCTGGGTGGGAGAATTCTCTCTGTAAATGAACAATTGTGTGTAAAAAAAAATCAAAACCTTGTCATTGACAGAGATATTTCTCCCACCCAGCATGGGTATGTGTAAAAATACACCCCAAAACCCATTATACTACTTCTCCTGAGTACGGCAATACCACATGTGTGGCACTTTTTTGCAGCCTAACTGCGCTAAGGGGCCCAAAGTCCAATGAGCACCTTTAGGCTTTACAGGGGTGCTTACAATTTAGCACCCCCCAAAATGCCAGGACAGTAAACACACCCCACAAATGACCCCATTTTGGAAAGTAGACACTTCAAGGTATTCAGAGATGGGCATGGTGAGTCCGGGGCAGATTTCATTTTTTTTGTCACAAGTTAGCAGAAATGGAAACTTTTTTTTTTTGTCTCAAAGTGTCTTTGGCCTCAATTCACTAAGATCATGCTAGAGATAATAAAGCAAGAGAAAACTTACCTCCACACGTGAGAGAGTTATCTTACCTCTTCATTCCTTAAGTTACCTCTCCTGTAGTTAATTTACCTCCTCTGTAGTTAATTTACCTCCTCTGTAGTTAATTTACCTCCTCTGTAGTTATTTTCACACGCAGTTAATTAACAGCCTGTCTTTAACTCTGGAGTTATTTTAAGGATTGGAGAGTTAATTTAAAGACAGAAGAGTTAACTTTAGGCTTGCCTGAGGTAAAATGTTTCCTGAATACTACGTGCCTTATCACCATGGTAATAACTCTAGAAGAGTTATTAAAGACAGGAGATAAGCTTAGTGAATTGAGGCCATTTTCCGCTAACTTTTTTGTCATTTTAGCACCTCATGAAACCTGACAGGTGGTCAGAAAAGTCAGAGATGCTTCAAAATGGGAAAATTTACTTTTGGCACCATAGTTTGTAAACGCTATAACTTTTACCCAAACCAATAAATATAAACTGAATGTTTGTTTGTTTTTATCAAAGACATGTAGCACAATAAATTTGGACAAAAATCTATACAGAAATTTTACTTTATTTGACAAATTTTATCACAGAAAATTTAAAGAATCATTTTTTTTACAAAATTCATGTCTTTTTTGATGAATATAATAAAAAGTAAAAATCGCAGCAGCAATCAAATAGCACCAAAAGAAAGCTGTATTAGTGACAAGAAAAGGAGGGAAAATTCATTTAAGAAGTAGGTTGTATGACCAAGCAATAAACCGTGAAAGCTGCAGTGGTCTGAATGGAAAAAAAGTGCCTGGTCCTTAACCACTTAAAGAGACACTGAAGCGGAAAAAAATTATGATATTATGATTTGTATGTGTAGTACAGCTAAGAAATAAAACATTAAGATCAGATACATCAGTCTAATTGTTTCCAGTACAGGAAGAGTTAAGAAACTCCAGTTGTTATCTCTATGCAAAAAAGCCATTAAGCTCTACGACTTTCAAAGTCGTGAAGAGGGCTGTTTTCTGACTTTTATTATCTCAACTGTTATTGAACTATTTACTCTTTCTCTGCCAGAGGAGAGGTCATTAGTTCACAGACTGCTCTGAAAGGATCATTTTGAATGCTGAGTGTTGTGTAATCTGCACATATTATAGAATGATGCAATGTTAGAAAACACACTATATACCTGAAAATAAAAATATGAGATTATTTTCTTTGCTGCTAATCTTCTAGTAATTATTCATAGTACACAACCAATTCATTATATCATATATTTTTTTTCGCTTCAGTGTCTCTTTAAGGACTGCAGTCATAAAACCCCTTAAAGAGACTCCGTAACAAAAATTGCATCCTGTTTTTTATCATCCTACAAGTTCCAAAAGCCATTCTAATGTGCTCTGGCTTACTGCAGCACGTTCTACTATCACCATCTCTGTAATAAATCAACTTATCTCTCTCTTGTCAGACTTGTCAGCCTGTGTCTGGAAGGCTGCCAAGTTCTTCAGTGTTGTGGTTCTGTGATGCATCTCCCCCCTCCAGGCCCCTCTCTGCACACTGCCTGTGTATTATTTAGATTAGGGCAGCTTCTCTCTTCTCTCTTATCTTTTACAAGCTGGATAAATCCTCCTCTGAGCTGGCTGGGCTTTCACATACTGAGGAATTACATACAGGCAGAGCTATCTGCACTCTGCAGGAAGAAACAGCCTGACACTTCAGTGGAAGATAGCTGCAGGGGGAAAGAAACACACAAATGATCTCTTTAGATTCAAAAGGAAGGCTGTATACAGCCTGCTTGTGTATGAATGTATTTTCTATGTGTGGACATACTGTACATCAACCTACTTCCTGTTTTGGTGGCCATTTTGTTTGTTTATAAACAAACTTTTTAAAACTGCTTTAACCACTTTTAATGCGGTGAGGAGCGGCGAAATTGTGACAGAGGGGAATAGGAGATGTCCCCTAACGCACTGGTATGTTTACTTTTGTGCGATTTTAACAATACAGATTCTCTTTAAGGACCAGAGCCTTTTTTCCATTCAGACCACTGCAGCTTTCACGGTTTATTGCTCAGTCATACAACCTACCACCTAAATGAATTTTACCTCCTTTTCTTGTCACTAATACAGCTTTCTTTTGGTGCTATTTGATTGCTGCTGCGAGTTTTACTTTTTATTATATTCATCAAAAAAGACATGAATTTTGTCAAAAAAATGATTTTTTTAACTTTCTGTGCTGACATTTTTCAAATAAAGTAAAATGTCCTATACATTTGAGCGCGAAAGTTATTCTGCTACATGTCTTTGATAAAAAAAAAAAAAAACATTCAGTGTATATTTATTGGATTGGGTAAAAGTTATGGCGTTTACAAACTATGGTGCCAAAAGTGAATTTTCCCATTTTCAAGCATCTCTGACTTTTCTGCGCACCTGTCAGGTTTCATGAGGGGCTAAAATTCCAAGATAGTACAAATACCCCCCAAATGACCCCATTTTGGAAAGAAGACATCTTAAAGTATTCAGTGAGAGGCATGGTGAGTTCATAGAAGATTTTATTTTTTGTCACAAGTTAGCGAAAAATGACACTTTGTGACAAAAAAAAAAAGTTTCCATTTCTTCTAACTTGCGACAAAAAAAAATGAAATCTGCCACGGACTCACTATGCTCCTCTCTGAATACCTTGAAGTGTCTACTTTCCAAAATGGGGTCATTTGTGGGGTGTGTTCACTGTCCTGGCATTTTGGGGGGTGCCTAATTGTAAGCACCCCTGTAAAGCCTAAAGATGCTCATTGGACTTTGGGCCCCTTAGCGCAGTTAGGCTGCAAAAAAGTGCCACACATGTGGTATTGCCGTACTCAGGAGAAGTAGTATAATGTGTTTTGGGGTGTATTTTTACACATACCCATGCTGGGTGGGAGAAATATCTCCGTAAATGACAATTTTTTTATTTTTTTTTTACACACAATTGTCTATTTATAGAGATATTTCTTCCACTCAGCATGGGTATGTGGAAAAATACACCCCAAAACACATTATACTACTTCTCCTGAGTACGGCGATACCACATGTGTGGCACTTTTTTGCACCCTAGCTGCGCTAAGGGGCCCAAAGTCCAATGAGTACCTTTAGGATTTCACAGGTCATTTTGAGAAATTTCGTTTCAAGACTACTCCTCACGGTTTAGGGCCCCTAAAATGCCAGGACAGTATAGGAACCCCACAAATTACCCCATTTTAGAAAGAAGACACCCCAAGGTATTCTGTTAGGAGTATGGTGAGTTCATAGAAGATTTTTTTTTGTCACAAGTTAGCGGAAATTGATTTTAATTGTTTTTTTTTTCACAAAGTGCCATTTTCCGCTAACTTGTGACAAAAAATAAAATCTTCTATGAACTCACCATACTCCTAACGGAATACCTTGGGGTGTCTTCTTTTTAAAATGGGGTCATTTGTGGGGTTCCTATACTGCCCTGGCATTTTAGGGGCCCTAAACCGTGAGGAGTAGTCTTGAAACCAAATGTCGCAAAATGACCTGTGAAATCCTAAAGGTACTCATTGGACTTTGGGCCCCTTAGCGCACTTAGGGTGCAAAAAAGTGCCACACATGTGGTACCGCCGTACTCAGAAGAAGTAGTATAATGTGTTTTGTGGTGTATTTTTACATATAACCATGCTGGGTGGGAGAAATATCTCTGTAAATGACACATTTTTGATTTTTTTTTTACACACAATTGTCCATTCACAGAGAGATTTCTCCCACCCAGCATGGGTATGTGTAAAAATACACCACAAAACACATTATACTACTTCTCCTGAGTACGCTGATACTACATGTGTGATACTTTTTTGCAGCCTAGGTGCGCTAAGGGGCCCAACTTCCTATTCACAGGTCATTTTGAGGCATTTGTTTTCTAGACTACTACTCACGGTTTAGGGCCCCTAAAATGCCAGGGCAGTATAGGAACCCCACAAGTGACCCCATTTTAGAAAGAAGACACCCCAAGGTATTCCGTTAGGGGTACGGTGAGTTCATAGAAGATTTTTTTTTTGTCACAAGTTAGTGAAAAATGACACTTTGTGAGAAAAACAATAAAAATCCAATTTCCGCTAACTTTTGACAAAAAATAAAATCTTCTATGCACTCATCATACACCTAACAGAATACCTTGGGGTGTCTTCTTTCTAAAATGGGGTCACTTGTGGGGTTCCTATACTGCCCTGGCATTTTACGGGCCTAAAACTGTGAGTAGTCTGGAAACCAAATTTCTCAAAATGACTGTTCAGGGGTATAAGCATCTGCAAATTTTGATGACAGGTGGTCTATGAGGGGGCAAATTTTGTGGAAACAGTCATAAGCAGGGTGGCCTCTTAGATGACAGGATGTATTGGGCCTGATCTGATGGATAGGAGTGCTAGGGGGGCGACAGGAGGTGATTGATGGGTGTCTCAGGGGGCGGTAACAGGGAAAAATAGATGCAATCAATGCACTGGGGAGGTGATCGGAAGGGGGTCTGAGGGGGATCTGAGGGTTTGGCCGAGTGATCAGGAGCCCACACGGGGCAAATTAGGGCCTGATCTGATGGGTAGGTGTGCTAGGGGGTGACAGGAGGTGATTGATGGGTGTCTCAAGGTGTGATTAGAGGGGGGAAATAGATGCAAGCAATGCACTAGCGAGGTGATCAGGGCTGGGGTCTGAGGGCGTTCTGAGGTGTGGGCGGGTGATTGGGTGCCCGCAAGGGGCAGATTAGGGTCTAATCTGATGGGTAACAGTGACAGGTGGTGATAGGGGGTGATTGATGGGTAATTAGTGGGTGTTTAGAGGAGAGAATAGATGTAAACACTGCGCTTGGGAGGTGATCTGATGTCGGATCTGCGGGCGATCTATTGGTGTGGGTGGGTGATCAGATTGCCCGCAAGGGGCAGGTTAGGGGCTGATTGATGGGTGGCAGTGACAGGGGTGATTGATGGGTGGCAGTGACAGGGGGTGATTGATGGGTGATTGACAGGTGATCAGTGGGTTATTACAGGGAATAACAGATGTAAATATTGCACTGGCGAATTGATAAGGGGGGGTCTGAGGGCAATCTGAGCGTGTGGGCGGGTGATTGGGTGCCCGCAAGGGGCAGATTAGGGTCTAATCTGATAGGTAACAGTGACAGGTGGTGATAGGGGGTGATTGATGGGTAATTAGTGGGTGTTTAGAGGAGAGAAGAGATGTAAACACTGCACTTGGGAGGTGATCTGATGTCGGATCTGTGGGCGATCTATTGGTGTGGGTGGGTGATCAGATTGCCCGCAAGGGGCAGGTTAGGGGCTGATTGATGGGTGGCAGTGACAGGGGGTGATTGAAGGGTGATTGACAGGTGATTGACAGGTGATTGACAGGTGATCAGGGTGGATAGATGCATACAGTACACAGGGGGGGATGGTCTGGGGGGGTCTGGGGAGAATCTGAGGGGTGGGGGGGTGATCAGGAGGGAGCAGGGGGCAGTTTAGGGACTAAAAAAAAAATAGCGTTGACAGATAGTGACAGGGAGTGATTGATGGGTGATTAGGGGGGTGATTGTGTGCAAACAGTGGTCTGGGGGGTGGGCAGGGGGGGGGGGGTCTGAGGGGTACTGTGGGCGATCAGGGGGCAGGGGGGGCAGATCAGTGTGTTTGGGTGCAGACTAGGGTGGCTGCAGCCTGCCCTGGTGGTCCCTCGGACACTGGGACCACCAGGGCAGGAGGCAGCCTGTATAATACACTTTGTAAACATTACAAAGCGTATTATACTCTTCCTATCCGGCGATCGTCGGGTTAACAAACCGCCGGCCCTTCCGATTTGCCGGCGGGTTGACGTTGCGGGTGGGCGGAGCCTATTGCCGGCGGATCTCAGCGCGCGATCCCCGGCCAAAGAGTGCCCCAGGACCTGACGCCATGCTGCGTTACGTGGTCCTGGGGCTGCCACGTTGCCGCCGCCAATATGAAGTAGGCGGTCGGCAAGTGGTAAAGGGGTAGAAAGACTGTGGTCCTCAAGTGGTTAAGTTCATCTTAGTTTGTCTTTTAAAAATCAAAGTAGTAATATCCATTTTCTGTAAATGTTGAGATATGTCTTCTCTTTAAAAAATGTTCATTTTCTTCTTCTCAAATAAAAAAAAAACTTTCATGTTTAAGCTGTGTATCAGAATCCATCAATAGCATATCATACATGTCTTCATTTGTGGCTTCATGTGTGTCATGGCTTTTCCTAGCTTGACATCAGTAAGTAAATCCTTGTCCATTTACAAAAACATTTTCTCTTGTTATTTGTTCATCACTTTAGTAAACTGTTGTCCTCAGCGTCACACTTCCTGAATAGAGTATCATCTTGAAACTGTTATTCTTGAACTTCATCAGTCGATTACCCTAAGGCATGGATTTTCTCTTCCAGGGCCATATGCAAATCACTTTTTCTCCTGAGTTTTCTCCTAGGAGATAATTTTTCTTCTTCAATTTAAATTAACTTATTAGCACTTTGCAATAGAAAAAGTATCACAAAGTAGGTGAAAAAGTAGTTTCAAATTGTTTTGAGTATTTTCTTGCTTGCTGGTGACTTAAAATGCATTTTACGATAAGTTGTAAAAATCTCACCGAGGTGAAAAGTCTGGAGAAAAAGTGAATTGCATATGGGCCCCAGTCTCTTTGTGTACATAACTTATTTTCTCCTTCATGTATTTAAAAAAGTCTTCATCAATCCAGGCTTCATTCTTCACATTAGGCCTTTAATCATCTTGTACATAGAATGTAGTTTAGTGCAGTCTTCTGTAGTACCAGATTGATTGCTGTGTGTCATTATTGTGAACAGTTATCTCCTTGTTTCTCCTATAGTATGGCTTTCTTCCTGTAACTTCTCATAAGTCTTTATTTTCTTTTAAAGTATTTTATTGTATCTGCTTCTGTATTTGTAGCATAGCAGTACATCGCTGCATAGGTAGAACAATCTATATCTTCCACATCTTTTTTGTATATGGAATAAAAATAGAATATCTATGTATATTTATCAGTCTTTTTCAAAAACTTTACATTGGCTGTCTTCTTCTATAACTGGATGATCTTGACATCTTAGTCTTGATCTTGAAATCTTGATATGATGTAACAGTCTATTGTAGTTTCAAATGTCCATCAAAACCTTCTTTCACTCATCTTCTGGTATTTTCTATGTCAAAAATCTTGTTCTCTTCTAGTTCATCAGATTTATCTGTAAAAACTGAATATCTCTATTCTCATCTTCTAATACTCTCTCTTCACCCACCTGATATTCTAATTTATCTTTTAACCTGGTGTCTTCTTCTGTCTGGTCTTCTTTTCTTGTACTCCTTCAGGCCCACTTTCCTCTTAGTGCTGTCTCGATCTTCTTTCAGCTGGTGCGTCAACCAGTGGTTGGAGTTGTTAAAGAAGTAAAAGTACCTTTTAGTCCTCACACTTCTCTGGTTACTCCAGTTCCAATTGTTTCCTCTTCAGCTGTTGTCAGATCAGAGCTTCTTATAACATAGCCTTATCCAATGGCTTGTCTTCATGTTGATATCTTTGCATAGTCTTCTAGCATGTAGCTTTCATCGCTTGTCTTAGCGGGTTTCTTCTGGGTGCCTGCAAGGAATGCTTGTTTGTAATCTTATTTGGTTCAGACAAAGGAGATTATCTTGTGAGACTTCCAAGCTTCAGTAGCAACATTTTCAATTCTTCTTTAGTGAAAACTTCTTAGTATAATGTAGTCACAAAAATAGAGTCTCTTGATCCTTCTTAATAGGATCTAGCCTCAAAAATGAGTAGAGATTTCCCCCCTTGAGGCTAGGACTATAAAAATTAAAAACTTACTTGTTTAACGGTCACTTCTATATATTCATATGTTACATCTAAACATGGCAGCTGCTATATCTGAGTCTTCATTACTCCTTTAGCTTCACATGACAAAAAATTAAAAACTAACAAAAAAAAACTTGAATCTTTTCCAATGCATTCTTCTCCTATTTCCTTCATGGCATAATAGCTTATTAATGTCTGTATAAAAAGACTGTAGTAGTTTTTTTTTCTTATCTTCAACCAAAAAACTGAGATCAGCGGTCATTAAAAAAAAATCTTTCATTTGTGGTCTGAGAGAAAAAAAAATCAAGTGTCATATCTCTTTAAGTCTATTTCTGAATGCATGTTGTGTTGCTGCCTGTTTGAGGATTGTCTTGTCTTCTCCTGTGTCGGCATCTGGTAGTGCTAGCCACACACTAAAGATTCTTGTTCTCATAAAAAATAATGCAAAAATAAAAATAAAAACAAACATTTCTTCTTACATCTCATTTATACCTGCTGTAACTTGTCTTGTGTCTGCAGTCTTCTATTTTAAAAGACCCATACATCATTAAAACAGGATTTTTCCTTTCTCTCTTTTTTTTTTTCAAAAAAGTTATTTATAGGAGCTTTTGCTTTCATCACAAAGTCTGTTCAATTCTCTAGTATAAAGAACAATGTTAATTCTCTTGATAGCAGAATCTCTTTCATATATAAAAAAAAATGTTAATTTCAGGAAAAAAAAAACTGTTCTCTCACTTTTCTCTTACACTGAACTTGTCTTAAAAAGTTTTTTGGCACTTCTAAGGTAGCCATTTTCATAATGTATATTATTGTACTCTGCTTCAATATGCTGCTTCAATATAATCTGCTTCATTTTCTCAGAAAAATACATGTTGCGCTATTGTTTTCTTAGGTTCAATATGCCAACGTATTTATTTTCTCTTCTAAGTCTTTTCATAGACTGTAAACTGAGTGTGCTCATTCACAATTCTCTTCTATGAGACTTTAAAGCATAAAAATATCTTCCTTCTTTGCTATAGATTTTGGATGCTTCATATGCATATCCAACTCTATATATGTGTATAAGTACTTTTTTATTCTCTTATCGCGATAGAAAACTATGGTCTATACTTCCACCATAGAAAGTATATTTCAAGATAACAATCAAGATAACCATCAACTGTTGGGCGCCAACTGTCAAAAACCTGAGCAGTTCTTGCCTTTTTCATGATTGCTAACTCAGTAAAGGACCAGCCTTTAAAGCGTTGCTATCATATAAATCCGGCATAGCGGGGTCTGGACCCTCTATAACAGTAATTATAGATTGACGGTATACCTTGAAATGAATCGGAGCACTCAGTATATGATTTTATATAAAAAATTGTATTTGCCTATCATACAGCATATATACAAAATATGAACCGTTCCAAGTAGTGTTTCCTTCTAACAGTATTCCATCTCATCAAGGCTTTAGAGCCAAGCGATCATCAATCTTCTAAGTACATTCAAAAAAGAATATAACAGTTGTGTTATGTAGAATAAGATCAAAAGTAGTCTCATCTGTATCAATAGCTGTGTATATAATAGCTGTGTAAAACTTGTAGTAATCTTCTTAAAGAAATAGCATAAAAAATAGCTTCTAAAAAAACTTCTTGCTAACATCTTAACAAAACTTAATGCTGAAAAATTAATAAAGTAAATCACCAGAACATTAAGCATATTACCCCTTCTCTGTCATCGCTTCAGCATCTAGAACCACTTGTGGGAAGGTAGCTTCTGCCTCGTGTCTTCTCAGGAGATTGTTGGGCTTCTGCAAACTATGAGCTTTCAGTTCCTACTTTTATAGGGGTTGGATGCAATATGGCTGCCTAATCTGGACTTTCCCTGAATCCCAGACTCTGATTGGCTAAAGCTTCCGTGCGTCAAACGCTATCTACGTTTTGAATACCTAAATCACAATATTATTGTTTATACATTCTTAATTACCTTATCTTGTGGGAATTTACGTAGGTTTGCAATGTTTACACATTCTAATCAGGTAATTTCTGACGCAATTAATTAAAAATGGACGTCACCAGCCATCTTGTCTGCTGGCTGCCCCAGACACTGAGACTAAACAATGTCATTCATGACGCATTTCTGATAAAGTGTTCTCTGCTAATTATGTTGGAATGTCTCGGTACTTCCCCAGACATAAGATTGGTCAGGTTGACACTGTAATCAGACCTGTAAGAATCTTCAGCAATTTAAGACTTATTGAAGCATACAGGGCTTCTAATATACTCATTTAAATATAAATCTTATTATATAATTCTTCTTAAAACAATCATATAAGATATAATTGCATATCAAATCTTAATAATATAAAAATCATTGTCTATATATTTGTCTTTCTTATAAAATAAATATATTATATGTCTAACCGGCAGATGTCGCTATCTCATCATAAATAACTATCTATTAATAATAATTATAAGACTATGAAACCGCCAGGTGGCATCATTGAATCATCTTTAACTAATTGGGAAAAAACCCTTATTGTTTTATCTCTCTTTCATATTTGGACTTTCTCTGTCTGTGAAATTTTTATCTTTTTTTGCTGGCCTTGGCCTTCAAGCAAAGAAACATGCAAACAATTGTCTAGCTTACAAGTTAAAATAACCTTATAAAAGTTTCACTGTCTCTATCACTGGCAAAATGCAGTTTACATGTAATTCAAAGTAATACATTCTTTTATTTAGGGTTTAACAATAACAATTTCTTTCTTTAGAAGGACTGTATTTTTTATTAATATTTATGTATACATACACATATGACAGCTTTTCCTGCATAAATAAAACCGCTAGAATTCTGACAGCGTAATATGTTGGCGCTTTATTAATACAATAAATAAATAAATGCAGAAGGAGGAGGAGTGATGTTTGGCAGCAGGCAATGTATTCTGTGTACCCTGGCGGTGGGAACACAGACAGCAGGAGGATAAATACAGCAGGAGGAGGAGGAGGAGTGATGTTTGGCAGCAGGCAATGTATTCTGTGGACCCTAGCAGTGGGAACACAGACAGCAGGAGGATAAAAATCTGCGCTGCGTAATATGTTGGCGCTTTATAAATACAATAAATAAATACAGCAGAAGGAGGAGGAGGAGAGACGTTTGGCAGAAGGCAATGTATTCTGTGGACCCTGGCGGTGGGAACATAGACAGCAGGTGGATAAAAATCTGTGCTGCATAATATGTTGGCGCTTTATAAATACAATAAATAAATACAGCAGGAGGAGGAGGAGTGACGTTGGGCAGCAGGCAATGTATTCTATGGACCCTAGCGGTGGGACCACAGACAGCAGGATGTTAACTACAGCAGCAGCAGGAGGAGGAGTGACGTGTGGCAGCAGGCATGTCACGGGCCATGGTACCCATCGTTAGTACCACAGCAACTAAAGAAAAACCAGGCCAAATTATCTGGACCCAGGGACTGTAGGTTGATGTCAAACAATAATTTCCAGGCACCTCATGTCCTCCTCTCGCCGACAACAGGTGCCAGGAACATGCCTTCAATCCAGGCCTGGTTTATCTTCAAAAATGTGAGTCTGTCCACGCCCTCTGGGGACAGACGAGAGCGCTGGAAGGGGGGCAAGACAAAACTTCCAGGGCGTACTGCGCCAGCTCACTCAAGATGTGCAAGCGCTCCACCCAGTACTCCATAGGGTCCACAGGCTCCTCGCTGTCGGTGTCAAGCCCACTGAAGTACCCCATGTAGTTAGCCACCATCCGGGTCATGCGCTGGCTGTGACTTTGAGAGGAGGCGGCTGCTGCACGCTCCTCCTCTCTCGGCTGCTCAACCGTCAGGTAGAGCGCCTTCGTCAGCAGGTCTCCTGGGCGCCTGACACAGGGACAGGGGGTGGAAGGCTGAGGGAAGGCTTCCTCCTGTTGCCGAACATGTATCTCCTGCAACTCCCTTGTTCACAGTCTCCAGCAGGCAGAAACTGAGTCACCCTCCCCCTCAGCCATGGGTCCACGATCATGCTGATGCAAGCGTCCTCCCTTGCTTGCATCTGCTTAACCCTGGGGTCTGTGCGCAGGCACCGCAGCACGTGCCTTGCCATGTTGAACAGGGCGGTGCGTCAGAGACATCAGAGTCAGTGGCCTCAAGGTCGCTGTCCTCCTCCTCTGGCCCCTGAGCCTCTTTAGCCTCTCTCCACCCTCTCACCACTGCTGCTGCGCTCCGCTGTTCACCCTCAACAGCAACGTCCAGCACCTCCAACTCCTCCTCCTCCAACAACTCAAATTCCTGCGCAGAAGTGGACTGCGCAGGCGGCTGCTGTTCCAGCTGCTTCAGGGCCTCCTCTCCCACATCCATCAAATCACCCAGTGCCCTGTCCAGCAGACAAACATAGGGCACCCACTGGCAGAGGGATGCCCGTTCCTCACTCACCAGGTTGTTTCCCTGCAGGAAGGGAGCCAACACCAAGCAGACCTGCTGCATCTGCCCCCACTGCGCGTTGGAGATGAGCTGGAGTTTGGTGTTGCCGGTGACAGTGGCATCATAGATGTAGCGGTGGACAGCCCTCTTCTGCTCAACCAGCCACTCCAACATCGCCAGGGTGGAGTTCCAGCGAGTTGGCACATCAATGACAAGGCGGTGTCGTGGCAGGCCCTTGCTCTGCTGGATGTCTGCCAGGTTTGCTGCGGCAGCAGCTGAGCGGCAGAAAGTGCGCACAATTTTCTGAGCCGCTTCCAACAGCTCGTCCATCCCCTGGTAGGTGCGCATGAACCTCTGTACCACCAGGTTAAGGACGTGGGCCATAGCCAACAGGTTTGCCGCATTGTCGGACACCACCAATCCCACTCTCAGGCCTCTGGGGGCCACGTCTTCTCCTGCTCCCTCAGGTAGCGGAGCACGTTGGCTTCTGCCAAGCTGTTCTTCCCCAGGCTTCTCATCTCCAGCAGCGATTGGCAGTGGCCTTAACGCTGCTTTGGATGCGCGGTCGCTTGGCAGTGGGAGCTGCTGCTTCTCTCCTGACCCCGCGTGGTGGCACCACATAGTGGGTGACTGGTGCTGCTGCTGCTGCTGATGTGCCCGAAGATGGACTTGCTGCTCACTTGCTGGCGCATTCCACCAGGCTGACCCAGTGAGCCGTGAAAGACAGGTAGTGGTCTGTCCTAAAGCGGCTGCTCGACTAATTCATTGTTATGTGGATGCGCTCACTCACAGCGTGATTGAGCAAGCGGACCACATTCGCCATAGCGAATCGATGGAGTGCTGGGATTGTCCTGCGGGAAAAGTAGTGGCGGCTGGGGACTTGCCACTCCGGGATCCCAAACTGCAGTAGTGCTCTCATGTCACTCCCCTCCTGCACAAATGAGTATGGCAGAGCTGGGAGCACATGGCCTGGGCAAGCACCCGGATGCGCCTGTTGGTGGGAGGCAGCACCTTGGTCACACTGGTAAATGACACGCTGAGCAGGGTCTGGCGGCGTTTGGAAGAGGAGGCCACTGTGGAGGGAGCTGATGAGGCCACTGAGGACTGGCTGCCCGGGGGGGGGGGGGGGGGGAGGGGGAACAGTGAGTTGCTGTGCTGCTGCTGGATGAGCAGGAGGGTGGGATGCTGCTGCTGAAGTCTGTGCAGTGGCTGTCTGGCTCTGACCACTGCCTGCGCCACTGTCCTTCACCTTCAGAAACTCACTGTACTCATCAAAATGTTTGCTCTCTAAGTGGGTCTGCAGGCACGAGGTACTCAACTTGTTGAGATCGCGACCTCTGCTCAAACTGACACCGCAACTGTGGCAAATTGCACGACTCTTGCCCACTTTGCACTTAGTGAAGGACAGCCAGACGGTAGATTTCAACTTGCCCTTGGAGCTTGAGGGCTGGGGACTTTGTTTTCCTTTAGAGGGTTTGCTGCAGGTGGTGGTAGTGGCTGAAGCAGCAGGCTGTGGCTCCTGCCTTCCACGCCCTGGGCTGCCCAGCTTGCTACTGCCGCGCCTCTGCACCAGAGACGCCTCCTCCTCCTCTGATGACGAGCTGCCTTCAAGCAACTGTGCTGGTGGTAGTGGTGTCACATAGGGAGGATCCAGCACGTCATCATCATCATCCCCAAACATCTCCTGTGAGCCTGCCTCAACCAACTCCTCTTCCCCAACATCCCCTGCATCACGCCCCTCCTCCTCAGCGCCAACAACAAACTGCTCCACCTCTAACTCCTCTTACTCCTTGCATGTCCCCGTCATGTCTGCCTCTAACTGCTCAAAATCATCCCTGTAAACGCTCGCAGTCCCTGGGGTCAAGAAAGAGCTCACTGAGGGCAGGCTGGTCGCTGGGGTCGTCATGACCTCAAGCGGTGGTGGAGGCCTGCTGCGGGTCGGAGTGCTGGTGGTGGTGGCACTGGTCTCGCTGGTGCTGGAGGTCTGGCTGGAAATAGTGGTTTGCTGCTCCACCATCATTTCCACCACATCCGGCACCTGACTGTCCGAAATGGGCCGGGAGTGACGACCCGTCTCAAAGATGGGCGCAACACGCTGCTGTTGCACCTCTGCTCAACCCTGCGGTCAGTGACTGGCGGCAGACCAGTCACAGACCTGCTGGTGCTGGCAGTGGCTGCTGCAATGGTGCTGCCTCTCCTGCTGGTGCCTCGCCCTCTACCTCTGCCCGTCATTGTACAATTATACAAATACTACAATAATAAAAAAAAAAAATGTGTAGAAAAGGGCGGGAAAGGGTGTAAACTTTAATAAAGAAGAGTCTGGATTGGTGGTGGCTGGTGGTGACTAGTAGTGACAACAAAAAATGATTTTTTTTTTATTTAAATAGTGGTTAGTAGTACTACTAACAGTAGTGTAGTCTACAGTAGTCGCTAACTAACCCGTGTGACAGAAAGTGACAATTAAAGTTGGTCACACACAGATGCAATGAATAGGGTCGGGCAGATGACAGTCACAGATCACAACAGATGCTTGCTGGCCTGTGTACTAACTATTACACATTACAGAAGCTAGTAAACTAACAGTAGAAATTAAGTAAACTAGTAATAGTAGTTGTAGTAGTAGTACGCAACTAACTATAATCCCTAGTGTAATACACAATAACTAAGTTGTGTGGCAGACAGTGAGTGACAATTACAGTCGGTCACTCACACACAGACGTAATGAATAGGGTCGGGCAGATGACAGTCACAGATCACAACGGATGCTTGCTGGCCTGTGAACTAACTATTACACAGTACAGAAGAGCTAATAAACTATAACAGTAGAAATTAAGTAAACTAGTAGTAGTAGAAGTGGTAGGATAACTATAGTAGTAACTACAATCCCTAGTGTAGTACACGATAACTAAGTCGTGTGGCAGACAGTGAGTGACAATTACAGTCGGTCACTCACACACAAATGCAATGAATAGGGTCGGGCAGATGACAGTCACAGATCACAACAGATGCTTGCTGGCCTGTGTACTAACTATTAAACATTACAGAAGCTAGTAAACTAAGAGTAGAAATTAAGTAAACTAGTAATAGTAGAAGTAGTAGTAGTAGTACGCAACTAACTATAATCCCTAGTGTAATACACAATAACTAAGTCGTGTGGCAGACAGTGTGTGTGACAATTACAGTCGGTCACACACAGACGCAATGAATAGGGTCGGGCAGATGACAGTCACAGATCACAACAGATGCTTGCTGGCCTGTACACAGTCAGTAACTAACACAGTACTGAAGCTAATAAACTCAGGCTACAAAACAAATTAACTAAACTAGTACTAGTACACAACTACCTATAAATTACCCTAACCTACCTAAGCTAGTAGTAGGCTAAGGCTGCCCTAGGCTAGCAGGCCTAGCCTGCACACAGACTAACACTAGCCTAGTACAGTATACAGTATATACACTAGCTGACTAAAAACAATCAAATTACTATCTATCTATAAATGAGTATAATAGAAGTATTCAGGAGGTGTGTAGGATGTAAAATGCTAGGTTTAGCACAAGAAGCACTTGCTCAGATACGCAGCAGCACTGGAGATACTCTCAGCACCGTGCTCAGTCACACGCAAGTATGGGCTCTGCAACATGGCCGCCGCCTTATGTAGAGGAGGGGAGGGCCAGGCTCTCCTCCTCTGATTGGTTGCTAGGGCCTCGGCTGGAGGAGTTCTGATTGGCCCAATGACGTCATCACCGAATACCGAAGTCGAACCCGTGATCACCGCGTCATCCGGGCCGAATTTAAGTGCGCCAATTCGGGAACCATGCGAATGTAAATTTGGTATGGGCATCGGCCTTCGGCAAACATGAAAAATACCCAAAAAATTCGGGTACATTCGAATTCGAGAGTCCTGATGAGCACCCCTGAATTTGGGTAAAAGATTCTACAGATACTATTAGAAAAGGAAATAACCCGATAACAACCACTGCATTCAAAATATGGAACTCCTTAAGATTTAAATATAAGCTCTTCCCCACACATTCCCCACTAGCAACTATTACAGGCAACCCTGAATTCACCCCAGGGCTTCAACCCAAAATATATAATTGGTGGAAGATTCTACGATGTAATGCAAAGGGGGTTGGATAAACTTCAATGCACTACAAACCTTCCACCAGCAGAAGTCTTTTGTTTCATCCAAATCAAACATTATATCACCCAACATTGGCCTTCTAATAGTAATTTCACTTTAAATCAGCTGGAGAAACAGATAGTTCGGAAGGAAGAGATTACAAAATCAATTTCCACTATATACAAAATGATTACATCCCCCACAGGGGATAATTTTAAAGCAGCTTATCAGAAGGCCTGGAACAAAGACCTAGGCTATGATATATCAGAAGAACAATGGGAAAGAAATTGGAAGAAAACTGCCAAATGTTCCAATAACATTTCGTTAACTGAAACCTCATTGAAAGTACTATTCCGTACATACCTCACTCCCTTAGGAATTAATAAATATACCGGTAATAACTCCATTCCGAACACCTGTTTCAGAAGCTGCCTAGATTTAGGGGGCTTCTTTCACACTTGGTGGACGTGCCCCATAGCTCAACGCTTGTGGACAAGAGTATCCTCACTTACGATTGAGCTATGGCACAAACCCATTCATCCCCTCATTGCATTACTTAACAGTGATATTCCCAATCTAACCCATCAGGAAAATGACCTTTTCACTAAAATTCTGGTGGCTACCAGATCACATATCAAAACTGGTTATCAAATCAACTTAATTGGGAAAAGGTCATACAAAAAATAAACTATATTTGTTTAAACACATTTTTGATAGGCATGACTAAAGGTGACACCCGCCCCTTTTTCTCAATATGGTCACCCTGGTTGGAATCACCCTATGGTAATCATTCCAATGTACCCTGAATACTTACTACAACTAGTATAACCTGTTAACTCGGTCTTTACATTAACATCATTGGTGAAAGCCCAACCCTTTATATTGAACAGTGTTAGAGATATGTTTTTCTTCTTTCTTTAACTTTTGCTTTAATCTTTCTCTTTCTGTTTATTTCAATTGGTTCCTCATAACCAGACCCCAGTCATCTGGGAGGAAAACAATCTGTCATTGTGTAAGGAGGGTTTTAACCCATATTATGCAAGACCAGAGGGGTAGATAGTGGGGGTGATTGCCCCAGTTAAGGAGCATCCAGATATAGCGCAATTTCAACTAAAGATAAGGCTGTCTAAAGGCATAAACTTATACATAAATATTAACCTATTCTAATTAGTTCTTATTACAATAAATATTCATACAGCATAAGTAATTGGGGATGAGGAGGGAGCAGGGGGTATCAGGAGGGGGGGGGGAGAGGGGAGGGAAGGATGGAAAAAGGAAAACGGGAGGGAGGAGGGGAGGAGAAAGGGGGGGAGGAAAGAGGTGAGGGGGGGAAGGGGGGAGAAGAAAGAGGGGAAAAAGGAGGGGTATTGAGAGGGGGGCAATGGGGAGGGGGGAAAGGAGGAGTGTTGGGGGGGCAATGGGGGGGGAGGCAGTGGGGGGAGAGGAAGTAAGGGATTCAGACCTTAAAAGTACAGTATTACATATCACAAGACATTTGTCCAAGGAGCATATGTTGGGTGGCCGTATGTAAAGTATTCCTTCCAAACTAAGGAGGCCTGTGGAGAGTCCTATTTCAAAAGTTATGTTCTAAGCAGATATTCAAACCCTCAGGTTGCAAAGTCCTTAATTTAAATACTCAGAACATCTCCCTGTCTCTCAGTGTCCCAAAATGGTTGGTGGCTTCCTCCGATATTAGTTCAATGGGGCACATTTTTAATGTAGTAGGATCCAGATTATGTACATTCCTAAAATGTCTAGATAGGCCATGTTTTGTATAGCCCTTTAGAATGTTACGTCTGTGTTGTCCCCATCTCTCCCTAAGGGACTGATTGGTTTTACCCACATACTGCCGATTGCATGTACACGTGATTAGGTATACTATAAATTTAGAAGAACAATCAATGTGGCTATAGATTTCAAAGCTTTCGTCTGTGACGGTAGAGATGAACTTATTTTGTCCTTCCTCAATCCTTTGACAACAGAGGCATCTTCTTTGTTTACATCTCATCACACCCCTTTTACTAGCCCCGTTCATTGCTTTTTGACCAGACGATAATGAGGTGTTCAGCACCCCACTGGCCAAGCCCATTGATGAACAAAGATCAGCATCCTTGGAGGAATTACTTGACCTAAGCCTATATAGCAGTCAGGATGAATCACCAGAGAAACACTACCAGTCTACGAGCGGGACCAATAGGATCGAGTCACAGGGATCCAATGAACACCAGACACAAACTTCTGTTGACTTCGAAAAAAATTCAATAAGTATCCCTTCCCAATTATCTGAATGTCCTACGCCAGCACAATAGAATCAAGGACCCAGGTGACCTAGGAACAAACATATTACAGAATTCTTTTTACCTACACAGGAACAAAGCAGTGGATCAGAGTACAACACAATAGTACAACACTAGTACAACACTTCCTCTAGTTCTTTTTTAGAGCTTCCCACTATTCTAGGGGGAACACCAACACTGAGACCCCAAATTCCGAACCCAATATCCCACCAGGCACATATGCCCAAAATGTCCCCAATAAACCTGGATACAGTACCTATGGGAATTTCGGAAAAAGGAAGAGGGGTTGCAGAGGGGGCAAGAAGAAAAAATCCCTCAGAACTAGATCAATCGAGACTGCCAAGAAGAATAAAACTTACAAAGAAGGAATTAAATCCATCTTCAACCTGTCAACACATATACTCAGTTCTGCGGAAGAATCGGTGCTAAGTAGGGGCCTCTACTTCTGCCCCTCAAAAACAGCCAATCTATTCGAACTGTTTGTAGATTTAAATGATTTCAGAAGAAAGTTAATGTTCAAAAGATATTTTGCATCTAAGAAATTACAGAATCACCTGATTAATAGAGATGGAAATCTTACTCCAATTATTGTGAATACTGATTTAACAGAGGGATATTATATCGATGAAGCTGAACGGGTTAGAGAAGCAAGGTGTACATCTGGAGCAAGGCTAGCAGGTGATGTCGTTGCTAGGGGCAACGGAGACACCAAATTGACATTGGTTACTGAATGTTGCTCACACTGACTCCCAGAGCGACCATTCAAGATCTCATTCCATGCATCAATTAACGGAATCACAAAGTCATGCACACACAGATTCATTTCAATCAAAGAAAAAGCAGACTCAATGCATGCATGCAAAATTATGTTACTCTTAGCAGTGTAAAATTCATAGAAATATTTTCGATCATTCTCCAATTCATAAATCAAAGCTTCAATTTCCCATTATTCAAATGGAGGATCCCATTCATTCTTGTCAGGAACTAAACAATTATTCTGGGCATAATTTACAGTTGGATCAGTCTGCAGGAAGCTAGCTGGAGTGGACTTGGCTTGGTTTACTCCTGACAGAGAATCAACTCGATTAACTGTATCATTACTAGGGTATTTCCTATCCTAAAGAATGTCCAGGACTTGTAATAAATGTTGAACTAAAGAGTATGCAATTTTTTTGCTGCACAAACAATTTGATTTGCTCAATACTCTGTAATATTTCCTCATAAGAATATTCAGACAGTTCTTTTAAACAAAAATCTTTATTCTCCCTGGCTAGCAAGGAAAGTTCATTGATTGTTTCATAGGTCTATTTGACTCCCATGAATAACAATTGAATTTCATTATCTGTTAATGACAAAGTCTGACTATGGGTCTGATGCGCAGTTGCTATGGACAACGACATTGCTGGTTGTGAACATTTTCTGGAATGTTTGTTTAGTTTTATGCAAGACTTTAGACTTTGCTGCATACAGATTGCTTTTAGATGCCGCTGAAGAGGCATCTGATTGACTAGCAATCAGGAGTTCATTAAGAGGATATGGTAATGGAGATAATCTTAACCAATTATGAATCACAAAAGCTATGAATTCTTAAGGGTTTTCCTTCAGAGAAGTGTGATTTAAAACATTAACTGCCCAATCAAAAAGCTTGCCCTTAAACAGAGGGCAAACTATCTGATCAGCCCAGGTAGAAAATGCTGGAGTCTGAAAATCTGGATTTAACAAGAATCTAACCAATTCTGGTATAAATTTGCTTGCTGTTTCAGTCAAGCTTGTCAAATCTTTCAAAAGACGGGGAACCATAACACACGGTGTTAGAATCCTCCTCCATGTGATTTTGTGTTTGGCCCATCATAATGTAATGCTTGTGTGCATAAGCAATACTGTCTGTTTACAAATCACAAGTGTAATGCTTGGGGGTTAAACTTTGACCACCCAGAGCAACGATACTGGTAGCTGATTAATGGAAGAGGCTACACAGGCTGCCCAAAGCAACTGCAGATCTGGGCTTCCGATATCGCTACAAATAAGACACAATGGCAGCGCAGTGCGATGTTGCACTGCCCTTGCGACAGCAAGCACTCAGGCAGGTACAAGACAGGACTAGATTGGAGCGTAACTTGTAGCAACCACAGCTCACAGTCACGTCCACAGAAGCAGAGCAAGCAGGCTAACAACAATCACCAGCAAGCATCCACACAGACAAAACTTCATGAAAGAACATAACTAATAGCAACCGCAGCCTATAGTTATGTTCCCAGAACTAGAGTAGCAGGAATACAACCAGTCACCAACGTGGTGATAGCAGAATCCAAGCTATCAGGATAATGGACTTCACTGACCCAATGCGGATGCAGTGAACGTCCATCAGACATGGAAACTAGGCAATAAACAATAATACAGAAAAATAACAAACAGCTCAACTAATGGATAAATATATATTAGCAAGTCTGCATATATATTTATCAAGAACTAGCCAAAGCACAAGTAATAAGGTTGCATTGAACTACAATAACAGAACTATACAGAGTAGCACAGTGCCCAGCAGACCAGCATAGTGATCGCTATGATGGGCGAGGTCTAAAAGGGGAGACAGACTTTTATGCAGGCATCGACCAATGGATGCAAGCATGCAAATCTCCACACAGCTGAATGGTAATCATTCAATCCTGAGCTGGCTTGATTATCATTTGCTAGCTGGTTGTGAATGCAAAGGACTCCCATAGGAAATACATGCAGTATTATGTAACAACATGCCTGCAGGAAATCCAGGGCTATCTGGCCGCAGCTCAGCTGCAGCAAGCAATTGGTGGAATGATGACAGCATCCTGAGCTGCCCAGAACTGCAGAGCGATTGCAAATGACAATGTGACTCATTGCGAATGCACAAACGAATGCAGGCAGACAAGCCAGAACTGTCAGTTTGCGGCTCCACTGCAATGGACAGAACATGCCACAGGAGGAATCCTTACAGTAATATTAATACTTAACGCAGGAAGAAGTGAAGGCAAGACTAAATAAATTAAAAATAGACAAGGCACCTGGCCCGGATGGCATGCATCCTCGGGTCCTAAGGGAATTAAGTTCTGTTATAGATAAACACCTTTATCTTATCTTTTGTGACTCTCTTTCAACTGGCAGAGTCCCAGTCGATTGGCATACATCCCACGTTTTCCTATTATATAAGAAGGGCAAAAAATCATATCAAGGAAATGATAGACCTGTAGGGTTAAAGAGACTCCGTAACAAAAATTGCATCCTGTTTTTAATCATCCTACATGTTCCAAAAGCTATTCTAATGTGTTCTGGCTAACTGCAGCACTTTCTACTATGACAGTCTCTGTAATAAATCAATGTATCTTTCCCCTGCCAGACTTGTCGGCCTGTGTCTGGAAGGCTGCCAAGTTCTTCAGTGTTGTGGTTCTGCTATGAACTCACCCTTCCTGGCCCCTCTATGCATACTGCCTGTGTGTTATTTAGATAAGAGAGAAGATAGAAGCTGCTCTAATCAGCTGGATAAATCGTCCTCTGAGCTGGCTGGGCTTTCACATACTGAGGAATTACAAACAAGGGCAAAGCTGTTTGCAGGAAGAAAAGAGCAGCCTGAAACTTCAGTGCATGGGGGAAAGAAACACACAAATGATCTCTTGAGATTCAAAAGGAATGCTGTATACAGCCTGCTTATGTATGGATGTATTTTCTATGTGTGGACATACTGTACATCAACCTACTTCCTGTTTTGGTGGCCATTTTGTTTGTTTACAAACAAACTTTTTAAAACTGTTTTTAACCACTTTTAATGCGGCGAGGAGCGGCGAAATTGTGACAGAGGGTAATAGGAGATGTCCCCTAACACACTGGTATGTTTACTTTTGAGCGATTTTAACAATACAGATTTTCTTTAACATCAGTTGTATGTGAACTATTTGAGGGGTTACTAAGAGATACTATACATGACTTCATAGTAGAAAATAATCTTATTTCTCAGCATCAGCATGGGTTTACTAAAAACAGGTCCTGTTTGACTAACATGCTCAGCTTTTATGAGGTAATGAACGCTAATGTGGATATTGGCAATGCTGTAGATGTTCTATACTTGGACTTTGCAAAGGCCTTCGACACTGTTCCCCACAAAAGTCTGGTGCAAAAGTTGAGGATGCAAGGACTGGGAAGAGTCTGTGTGCATGGATAGGGAACTGGCTATTGGACAGAAAACAAAGAGTTGTGGTCAATGAATCATACTCAAAATGGGTGACTGTTAGCAGTGGGGTCCCACAGGGGTCTGTACTGGGTCCAGTGCTCTTCACTGTATTTATTAACCACCCTGGCGTTCTATTAAGATCGCCAGGGCGGCTGCGGGAGGGTTTTTTTTAAATAAAAAAAAAACTATTTCATGCAGCCAACTGAAAGTTGGCTGCATGAAAGCCCACTAGAGGGCGCTCCGGAGGCGTTCTTCCGATCGCCTCTGGCGCCCAGAATAAACAAGGAAGGCCGCAATGAGCGGCCTTCCTTGTTTTGCTTACATCGTCGCCATAGCGACGAGCGGAGTGACGTCATGGACGTCAGCCGACATCCTGACGTCAGCCGCCTCCGATCCAGCCCTTAGCGCTGGCCGGAACTTTTTGTTCCAGCTACGCTGGGCTCAGGCGGCTGGGGGGACCCTCTTCCGCCGCTGCTCGCGGCGGATCGCCGCAGAGCGGTGGCGATCAGGCAGCACACGCGGCTGGCAAAGTGCCGGCTGCGTGTGCTGCTTTTTATTTCACTAAAATCGGCCCAGCAGGGCCTGAGCGGCAGCCTCCGGCGGTGATGGACGAGCTGAGCTCGTCCATACCGCCCGGCTGGTTAATGACCTAGTAGATGCAGTAGAAAGCAATGTTGCGATTTTTGTAGATGATACAAAATTGTGCAGAATCATCAACTCTCAGGAAGATAGTGACATATTGCAACAGGATCTGCATAGGATGGCTATATGGGCACATAAATGGCAGATTACATTCAATGTTGAAAAAGTCATGCATTTTGGTCGTACCAATGGTCTAGCACAGGCATGGGCAAACTTGGCCCTCCAGCTGTTAGCGAACTACAAATCCCACAATGCATTTGCCTTTATGAGTCATGACTGTGGCCGTCAGACTCCTGCAATGCATTGTGGGACTTGTAGTTCCTCAACAGCTGGAGGGCCAAGTTTGCCCATGCCTGGTCTAGCACCATAAAAAATAAATGGGATATAGTTGGGGACATCAAACTTGGAGAAGGACTTAGGAGTATTAATCGACAACAAGTTAAATAATCATATTCAATGCCAAGCTGCTGCAGCTAAAGCTAACAAAATTTTGGGATGCATTAAAAGGGAAATAAAAACTTGAGATGCTAGCATAATATTGCCCCTGTTTAACTCTCTAGTAAGGCCACATCTGGAATATGGAATTCAGTTCTGAGCACCACATTACAGGAAAGATATTGCAGTTTTAGAGCAGGTGCAGACTGAGACGAGCAACAAAATTGATACGTGGGATGGAAGGTCTCACCAAGAAAGGTTAGATAAACTGGGTTTATTTAGTCTTGAGAAAAGACGCCTTAGAGGGGATCTAATTATCAAGTATAAATACAGAAGAGGGCATAATAAAAGCTTGGCGGATGAGCTTTTTGTCCCTAGGCCTTTTCAAAGGACTAGAGGACATGATCTGCGCATGGAGGAAAAACGTTTTAGCCATTTATTTAGGAAAGGGTTCTTTACAGTAAGAGTATTTAAGATGTGGAATGCATTGCCACAGGAAGTAGTTATGGTAAATTCTATACCTGCATTTAAAGGGGGCTTAGACATCCATGGCTACAATTACTAGGTAATGCCCAGTTATGTTGATCCAGGGATTTGATCTGATTGCCATTTGGAGTCGGGAAGGAGTTTTTTCCCTTTTGGGGCTAATTGGACCATGCCTTGTAAGGTTTTTTTTGCCTTTCTCTGGATCAACAGGGATATATGAGGGAGCAGGCTGGTGTTGTACTTTGTTCTCTGGTTGAACTCGATGGACGTATGTATTTTTTCAACCCAAATAACTATGTAACTATGTAGGAACAAATAGGTGGGATCACCTGGAGAATTAAACAATTTATCAGTTGCTGTACTAGGTTCATGGTATATATCAGTGATGGCTAACCTTGGCACTCCAGCTGTAGTGGAACTACAAGTCCCATGAGGCACTGCAATATTCTGACAGCTCTAAGCATAACTCAGGGAGGCAGAGGCATGATGGGATTTGTAGTTTTATCACAGCTGGAGTGCCAAGGTTAGCTATCACTGGTATATATAGTTACAAGGAAAGCATCTAAGCCCCCTTTAAATGCAGGTATAGAATTTGCCATAACAACGTCCTATGGCAATGCATTCCACATCTTAATCACTCTTACTGTAAATTACCTTTTTTTCTAAATAAATGGCTAAACTGTTTTTCCTCCATGCGCAGATCATGTCCTCTAGTCCTTTGAAAAGGCCTAGGGACAAAAAGCTCATCTGCCAAGCTTTTATATTACCCTCTGATGTATTTATACATGTTAATTAGATCCCCTCTTTTCTCTAGACTAAATAAACCCAGTTTATCTAACCTTTCTTGGTAAGTGAGACCATCCATTCCATGTATCAATTTTGTTGCTCATCTCTGCACCTGCTCTAAAACTGCAATATATTTCCTGTAATGTGGTGCTCAGAACTGAATTCCATATTCCAGATGTGGCCTTACTAGAGAGTTAAACAAGGGCAATATTATGCTAGCATCTCAAGTTTTTACGTATTTCCATTTTAATGCATCCCAAAATTTTGTTAGCTTTAGCTGCAGCGGCTTGGCATTGAGTACGATTATGTAACTTGTTGTCGATGAGTACTCCTAAGTCCTTCTCCAAGTTTAATGTCCCCAACTGTATCCCATTTATTTTGTATGGTGCTAGACCATTGGTATGACCAAAATGCATGACTTTACATTTTTCAACATTGAATTTCATCTGCCATTTATGTGCCCATATAGCCATCCTATCCAGATCCTGTTGCAATATGTCCCTATCTTCCTGAGAGTTGATGATTTTGCACAATGTTGTATCATCTGCAAAAATAGCAACATTGCTCAGTACTGAATCTACTAGGTCATTAATAAATACATTGAAGAGCACTGGACCCAGTACAGACCCCTGTGGGACCCCACTGCTAACAGTCACCCATTTTGAGTATAATCCATTGACCACAACTCTTTGTTTTCTGTCCATTAGCCAGTTCCCTATCCATGCCCACAGACTCTTTCCCAGTCCTTGCATCCTCAACTTTTGCACCAGACTTTTGTGTGGAAAAGTGTCGAAGGCCTTTGCAAAGTCCAAGTATATCACATCTACAGCATTCCCAATATCCACATTAGCATTCACTACCTCATAAAAGCTGTGTGTGGTACCCATGAGGTCGTTGCTTTATCAGGAAGAATGGTCAGCCTTTAAGCAATACCAGTTACCTGGCTATCCTGCTGATCCTCTGCCTCTAATACTTTCAGCCATAGACCCTGAACAAGCATGCAGCAGATCAGGTTTTTCTGACAAATTTGACAGATATATCAAGATTAGCTGCATGCTTGTTTCTGGTGTGATTCAGATACTTCTTCAGCCAAATAGATCAGCAAGGCTGCCAGGCAACTGGTATTGCTTAAAAGGAAATAAATATGACAGCCTCCATATACCTCACTACAGTTCTTCTTTAAAGGAGAGATTTGTTTCAGCATAAAAGGTTGATTAAGAGTGGCGTAGGTGCCACTAGTTTTATTGAGCATGTTGAGGATGCCCATTGGGCTATTGCTGGCTGCCTCTCCTTTGTGGAGTTAGAAGTGGTGGAGAAAGATAGTAGGGGTGGTTCAAGGGATACATTTTTGAAAAGGGAAGCCACTATAATCTCTTTATCCATGTTTTTGTGTATTTTATCCCTACCCCATAAAGCCATATCAATCCCTGCCATGCACTGATGAGGACCACAAGTTTAAACAGGCTGTCTGTATGTTTGGTTGATGTGGTTCTGTAAAATTTAAAGCTATAGGCTTGCTATACACTAGCGGTTCTGGATGTAAGCCTGGCTTCAGCGAGATAAAGATATAATTTGCAGAATCAGTAGTGGTGCATTGTGGGTAGCCACAGATGTTCACTTAAAGCTGAATTATCACAAATACCTTCTGTTTTAAGAAGGCAAATAACACTAAGCATTGCTTTTTAATAGAAGGGCTTTTGGTCTGTTTTAGTCCCCTATACTTTCCTAGTGGTGTTGGGTCACCCTGAGCTGCTTGGGTACTCTGTTTAACTATACTGGCACCTCCCTCCCTAAATGGATAGGATGCTGCATACACCTGTTTATAGGTCAGGTGAGAGGGTTGTGTGTGTCCTTCAGGCCCAGTGTGTCCTGAAGAGGTGTGTTGTACACATGAAACAGCTGTAGACCAGGTGCAGTTGTTTGTACCCGCTGTAGCGCGTTCAATAAAGAAAGCTTGCTTGGAGAGTGCTGGAGTCCAAGCAAGCTTTCTTTGTTGAAGGACAGTTTGTCAGCACTATTAGGAACCCAAGGACAGTTTGTCAGCACTATTAGGAACCCATTAGTTAAATTATCTGTTCCTTCTCATTTCATATGGGCCAAGCATTTAGTTAGCCAATTGAGGTTTCAAATATTAGAACAGGTAGTCCCCCTCAGAGGACTGGTGGTAGAGGTCAAGGTACTGCTATATCAAGATTCTATATGGATATGCAGACTTGATAGACTTGAGCCTCATGGAATGAATACAGAGTACGATATGACACCTTTTGTTTAGAATTGCCTTATGTAGTATTTTCATTTTAATTTCTATGTTTAATTTTATTAATTTCTTTTCTCTTTTTTATTTTTTTAATTTGTTTATTTTTCATTCAAATCTGTCAACATTTCCTATGGTCTTCGCATTTGTTGTTTCACCAGCTTTTGGTATTAACCTACAGTGAAAGGGAGCATGGCCGTGAATGAATGCATTTCCAGTGCACATGCTGAGTGTAACGCTTGGTGGTGTATCCTCCACGGTCAGCGTGCAATGCACACCCTGACATGAAGGAGACATGCACGCAAGCGTAAAGCAAGGAACAAGGATTTCCCCAGTTATAGTGCAAACGCACTGGTAGAGGAGAGGACTGACTCCAGTAGGAGATGTGGCGCCCAGAGCAGGTGTAGTTCCGAGCAACCACAAACTACAATTAACAAAGGTTGCTCAGCGTAAAAGCAGCGCTGAGCGTTCTTAACCAGAAATCTGAGAGAAAAGGACAGGCTGACAGAATGAACGCTTGCTAATCTAGTCACTCCTCAGTGACAGCAAGCATTCACAAACAGGACAGACTGGAATGAGGCAACCAATCGCGACCGCAGCGATGGCTTACCTCGCAAGAACAGGACTGGAAGGATTCGCTGCTTCTCTGCAGGAGATGGCGCAATCCACAAGGCAAGACAAAGGCAGAGCAAGAAACAAGTAAAGGAAATACACAAATATATATACAGTAATTCGCGTCGCAATATCGAAAATAACAAATGCGCTAGTATGCGTATATATTGGCAATGAACCAATATATGACGCAAGACTAGCAAAATAACAAATCTAACTGAGATACAAATATACTGGCGAACCAATATATATGCACGTTATCAGGAACTAACTATGGTCCCGAAGGACACACATAAACAAGGACTGAGACAAACGGAATGAACGCTTGCTAATCCAGTCACTGCCTCAGCGACAGCAAGTGTTAATACGTAGACAAGCACACAGGAGTGAGATAGTCAATAGCAACCACAGCTATATGACTAATCTCCAGGAACAGGACTGGAAGGGTTCACTGCTCCTCCGCAGGAGCCATTGCAATCCACACGAGAAACACGAGAACCAGGAACAGAGGCCCAGGAGTAACAGCTTAGACAGACTAAGACTGAAACTATGACGGGCGGGGAGCACAGCAGGAAGCAACACTTTATACTGAGGTCATCAAATGGGAATGGACATGCAAATTCCCACACAGGTAAATGGTAATCAGTCACAAGCTGACAGCAGGAAAAGGCAGACAAAACTATGCAACCTGCATAAAAAGGAATTGCAGCTCAGCTGCAACAGGCAATGTTTGAATTCACAAGAGCATCTCAAGCTGCCATGAACTGCAGAGCTACTGCAGATGGAATCAACACTTAATGTGAGTGCAAGAAAAGCTATGCAAGCAAATGCATGTAAAGAAATAAGAACTGCTTGGCTGCAGTACAGCTGCAGCCAGCAGTACATGCTGCAGAAGCGATCATGACAGTACCCCCCTCCTTTAAAGGTGAATTCCAGGCGCCTTCCAAGAATGACATTCCCAGTAAAGAAATCTGACTGATGATTCATGAAGGCCGGAGTAGCCCAACAAAACAGAATTCTAGGTCAAACCAAGACAGAAACAGTCAGACCCAGAACCCCTAAAGCCATGCCTATCAGCACAACAAGTTTCAGTGTAACACCCGTCAGACCTGGGATCTCCAGAGCAACGCCCACCTAAACCCCTGGTGTGATACCTATAGTCCCCTAGGCAATGTCCAAAGAGCCTGAACCCTTCAGAGCCACGCCCACCGGAACTGTCCTTTCCAAAACACTCATTGTCGAACCAGTCCAAAGTACCAAGGCAAGATTCCTTAGAGATCTCTCAGAACACCTTGAAGTTCCAAAGAGACGCTAAGTGATTAGAACATCCCTGAAGGTCACATGGTGATCTATCGAGACCCCCAATAGAACTCAGAGAAATTCCCAGGCCAGACTCACGTGGACTGCTGTCTCGATCAGAGTTTTCCAGAATCAGAACCATATCAGGATATGTGGCACTACCGACACCATCTGGACACGGCACCACCAGGGGAACATCAGAGCACACTAACACACAGGGCACATCTGGGCTACCTGACTCATGGAGCACGTCTGGGCACACTGGCACAAGAGCAACTTCAGGGCATGCTGGGGAACCGTGGACCTCTGAAACTGTCACAGTCAGACCAAGACCAGAACAGGGCAAGGAACCATCATGACCAGCAGTCTCAACTACTGGATTTTCACAAAGTGACTCAGAATCAGACTCAAAAGTCACTGACTTAACTAGGATTAATGACGAAACACTTTCTGAGGCATCAACAGGACAAGACAATTTTTCAGGTATATACAGGCCCTCTGTGACTTCTTCTGGACTAAACAGAGATTCTTCATTGAGTATAGTCGACTGGAGCTCCAAATGAGCTGCCAAACAGGTAGGCATTTCAGCAATGCCCTCTAAAGTGGGCGACAGTTCTGAGGAACTCGAGAGGCAGGAAAGGTACCCTGGAACCTCTGCCACACTGGACAGAGAATCAGGATTCTCAATGCGACCTCAGGTGAATACATGAAACAAGACCGAATCTGTGTTAAATTCACCAGTGGGTCAAAACTATCCATGTTACAGGGCAGGACTTCTGAAACATTCAGGGGACAGGGCTGGAGTTCCATGGGTGTCTCTGCAACAGAGAGGGACTGAACTTTATCAACACAGGTTAACTCCACAGAAGTGTTTGCTGAAGCGGGCAATGATTCTTTGGATTCTGTTTCACTGAACAAAGAATCATGAGTACTGGCTAGACTAGACTGTCATTCTAAAACGGCTGATAAACAGGTGAGTATTATTTCAATACCAACAGAAGTCAGCAGGACTTCTAAATCCTCTGCTGAGAAATTTGTGCAGGGCAAAGCTAAGGAAATATCTGTAGCTTCAGTCTTACTGGAAAGTAAGATTGAGCTATCCATGGTACGGGGTGAAATAACAGGAACATCCACTGGACAAGACAAGGATTCAGAAACTTCAGTTTCACATAGCAGGGGCCCTAAATCATTCACTGAATCAGCCAAAAGTGCTGAAGCAGGTGGATCAAAATGCCAAATTTGTGAATCTGGAGTCAAGTTGAATTGTGAAACTGGAAAACTCAGAGACAGGGGCTCCGAGGTCACCAGACTGGATTGCTGAGCCTCAGGAACTGAAGAACTGGAACAGTCCCCAACTGACAGTGTGCTTTCACTAGTATCAGCTGATTGAAGCACATGTAGTTCATTCAAAATCATTTTCCACATACAAATCAACGGCATCACAAAATCATATACACACACATCATTTTTTATTAAAGTATAAGCAGACTCAATGCATGCATTCAATACTGCTTCACTCTTAGCAATGAAATAATCACAAAACTATTTTGGATCACACTCCAATTCATAGATCAGAGCTTCAATCTCCCATTTCTCAAATGGAGGATCCCAAGCACACTTGACAAAGGCTGAGAATTCATACTGAGCATAGTTTGCAGGTGGAGCTGGGACAGGAACATGGATAGATTTATTTAGCAGTAGATTGGCAGATTTCTTAACAAGATAAAATTGTCTAGGGATTTTCACCATCACAGGATCATAAATGGAATATCTCAACCCATTGCTGAGAAACAAAGGTCTGGTTGCCATGGGTAACAGAGTTAGATTTCACAGACTTAGACTTTTCACATGCTGTTGCTATGGGTAACGGAACTATAGGCTGGGAAACTTTGCTGGATATTTTCCGTTTAGCTCTGTTTGAAATTTTAGGCTTAGCAGCTTTTGGTGACTTTTTCATAGTTGAAGGAAAACTGTCAGTGCAACCACCTGCTTGCTGATTATTTTTGCAAGCAGTTGATGAAACAGCTGATTGACTAGCTGACAGGAGCTCATTAAGAGGGTAAAGCAAATGAGCTATTCCCAGCCAGTTATGGATCACAAAGGCTATAAATTACAAAGGTTTTTCTTTCAAGTCGCTGTGATCCAAAACATCATAGGCCCAGTTAAATAGGTCCCCTTTAAACAGGATATACGCTAACTGGAGCGCCCAGGTAGAAACAGGAGTGTCTTGAAATTCAGGATTCGTTAGAAACCTAGTACATTCAGACAAAAACTCCTCTCCTGTTTCAGGGTTAAGTTTTTCAAATCTCTTAAAGGAACAGGAACCATAATTAACAGCGTCATTTTTGCGGGAGGTCTCCTCCACAATAGGGATTTGTGTTTGGCCCATCATAATGTAACACTTGGTGGTGTATCCTCCATGGTCAGCGCGCAATGCACACCCTGACGTGAAGGAGACATGCATGCAAGCGTAAAGCAAGGAACAAGGATTTCCCCAGTTATAGTGCAAACGCACTGGTGGAGGAGAGGGCTGACTCCAGAAGGAGATGTGGCGCCCAGAGCAGACGTAGTTCCGAGCAACCACAAACTACAATTAACAAAGGTTGCTCAGCGTAAAAGCAGCACTGAACGTTCTTAACCAGAACTCAGAGAGAAAAGGACAGGCTGACAGAATGAACGCTTGCTAATCTAGTTGCTCCTCAGTGACCGCAAGCATTCACAAACAGGACCGCAGTGATGGCTTACCTCGCAAGAACAGGACTGGAAGGATTCGCTGCTTCTCCGCAGGAGATGGCGCAATCCACAAGGCAAGACAAAAGCAGAGCAAGAAACAAGTAAAGGAAATACACAAATATATATACAGTAATCCGCATCGCAATATGGAAAATAACAAACGCGCTAGTATGCGTATATATTGGCAATGAACCAATATATGACGCAAGACTAGCAAAATAACAAATCTAACTGAGATATGAATATACTGGCGAACCAATATACAGTATATGCACGTATCAGGAATTAAATACGGTCCCGAAGAACACACATAAACAAGGACTGAGACAAACCGAACGCTTGCTAATCCAGTCACTGCCTCAGCGACAGCAAGCGTTCATATGTAGACAAACACACAGGAGTGAGATAGTCAATAGCAACCGCAGCTATATGACTAATCTCCAGGAACAGGACTGGAAGGATTCACTGCTCCTCCGCAGGAGCCAGTGCAATCCACACGAGAAACACGAGAACCAGGAACAGAGGCCCAGGAGTAACAGCTTAGACAGACTGAGACAGAAACTATGACGGGCGGAGAGCACAGCAGGAAGCAGGGCCGGGACAAGGTCCACAATCAACAGAGGCTGAGCTGCCCAAGTGCGCCCACCCGCCTTTTCCGTAAGCTTACTGCGCATGCGCAGCTCTCTGATGACTGAGTGAGCAGTAAGCTTACAAAGATTGAACGCATTGAATCCAGCACAGGAGACTTGGTCGCAGCCGACGCCACCATAGGCCGTAATAGGAATTACGGCTATAGCAGCGCACAGGGAGTAATTTTCGGCGCCGTCAGAAGACGGAGCTGAAGTTACTTTTAAAACACAATAATTCAGCCTTCAGCAATTGCCGGAAGCCAAATTATTTCATTTCCCACCATCCATGGTGGCCTGGAGGGGGAATAGTATTTAACATCGATGGGAACTTGTGCAGCAGAAGGATCAGCCACACCGGCTGTATCCTGCGCCCAAGTCTCCCGCGCACTTTGCTGCAACTTCATGCAAAGTAACAGGATTTTGTGAGCTCCAGCCGGAGGACTGAGGGGGACCCTGAGGACGCAGAGGGACCTCGGACACTACAGGGATCTAGAGATATGTTAAAATGTCCCCAGGTATGTTAAAAAGACCTTTTTGTTCAGTTCATGGTCTCTTTAAATATTCAGAAGATGGCTAAATAATACATCGTGTTTTAATTAGCCTGACAGTGTCTTGAATGAAGTAAAGTTCTCACATAATACAGCAGCATTATAATCTTAATTTCCACTTCCACTAGATATTTTATGGTACGCAGAATTGTCTCATCAGAGTGACTCTGAGGTCACATCACTGTCTGTGTGAGCTCCTCTGAGGACAGTCAGTGACATGACTATGTACTCTGTACAGTGCTGCAGGAGATGTCAGTGCTATATAAATAGATAATAATAATATGGTAGGACATTGCACTATGACTATGGTAGGGATTAGATTGTGAGCTCCTTTGAGGACAGTCAGTGACATGACTATGTACTCTGTAAAGTGCTGCAGAAGAGGTCAGTGCTATATAAATACATAATAATAATATGGTAGGACATTATACTATATGACTATTGTAGGATTAGATTGTGAGCGCCTCTGAGGACAGTCAGTGACATTGCTATGTACTCTGTAATGTGCTGCAGAAGATGTCCGTGCTATATAAATACATAATAATAATATGGTAGGACATTAGACTATGACTATGGTAGGATTAGATTGTGAGCTCCTCTGAGGACAGTCAGTGACATGACTATATAGTCTTTATACAGTACTGCTGCAGAAGATGTCATTGTTATATAAATACATAATTATATGGTAGGACACATTACACTATGGTAGGATTAGACTGTGAGCTCCTCTGGGGACAGTCAGTGACATGAATATGTACTCTGTATAGTGCTGCAGAACATGTCAATGCTATATATATATACATAATAATGTGAATATGGTAGGACATTAGACTATGATTATGGCAGGATTAGATTGTGAGCTCCCCTGAGGACAGTCAGTGACATGACTATGTACTTTGTAAAGTGCTGCAGAACATGTCAGTGCTATATAAATACATATTAATATGGTAGAGACTTATTACACTATAACTATGGTAGGATTACAGTTTAAGCTCTGAGGATAATCAGCAATATTGCTATGTACTCTTCAGTGCTATGGAGGGCATCATCACTATATAAATACTTAAAGTGGCCATTAATTATACAATTCTCCAGATGATTGATCGTCTGATTTGATAACATTGATCAGAAACAATCTTTCGGGCCCACTAATGGAAGAAAAGCTGCTATCCAATTTGCTCAGATTCATGGAATTGATACTTTTTGGATCGATTCCATCAATTTGAACGAATTACATATACCAGCAAGCTTTCATTAGTGGTCTAGGACGACTGATTGTCCGGAAAATTGTATCGGTAATGGCCACTTTAAAGCGGACCTGAACTTCCACTCTGCTCTAAAAGATAGGCAACAGTATAATAACCTTTAAAGAAAAACATTTCGATGTTACAGCTGATACAAATCCTGCAATAAATCTGCAGTGTTTATACTTCTTGCTTTCATGGAAGCAGACATTGCTATTATCCTAAGTTTATATGTCTTATCTGCCATGGCAATCAGGTGGCACAGGGGTGAGATCAAACTACAGCTTGTGATTAGTCACAGATGGAGGGGAATTAGACAGGCTAAGCTCTCTAAATACATACAGTGTGCATTTCTCTGTTATACTTTGTCCTGGTGGGGAATTTAAAGGGGTTCTGTGGGGGTGTCCTGGGGATAAAAACACACTTACCTGAGGCTTCTATCAGCCCCCTGTAGCAGTAATGTCCCACACCGTCCTCCTCCGATCCGCCGCCGGCTCCGGTCCAGCGCGGCACACTTTCAACTGCGGCTGGGCACCAATGGCCGTGCGCCTGCTCGCTTCCGCCCGCATCATTAGAAGCTTACCGTGCAGACGCAGTACAAGAAACCTTTGTACTGCGCCTGCGCAGTAAGCTTCCAATGACACGAACGGGAGCCCGCATTATTCGTCTGTTGTCAGACGAATAATTGCTCGGAGCCGGCGGCGGAGAACGGTGGATCGGAGGAGGATGGCGTGGAACATTACTGCTACAGGGGGCTGATAGAAGCCCCAGGTAAGGGTCTGTTTTTATCCCCAGGACACATCCACAGAACCCCTTTAAGGGAAATTATAGCCTGATGCGGGAGAAATAGAGAGTGATAGGGAATGGGAGAGGGGCAGGGGAGTTGGTGACATAGAAGCCAGCATTATCAAGGACCTGACACAGCTCATAGTCACTCCCCCCTGTGCTCTCCTTTCACCCAGGAAGCCCAGCTCTGGGGTGTTAATGGCCCTAAACTATGTTCTGGGATGCAATTTACAGCTTCAGTAAAATCTGTTTGCAAATAGGAGTGATAGATTAGAATCTAGAGCCAACAGTAGGTTTTGCTATGTTAAACCAATACACCATTGAGAAACTGGTTGCACTGAAAGAAAAATAACTATAGTTCAAGAGGTAATGGTCCCTAAACTATGTTCTGGAATGCAATTTACAGCTTCAGTGAAATCTGTTTGCAAATAGGGGGGATAGATTAGAATCTAGAGCCAACAGTAGGTTTTGCTATGTTAAACCAATACACCATTGAAAAACTGGTTGTCTTTGCAATTGAAAGAAAAATAACCGTTCTAGGTCAGATATATTATTGACAATGTGAGCTAAATTTCCTAAGTCTACTTCTGACCGTTATAGATATATGTATATGTCTTCTGTTTTTCAAACGTTAATCTCCACATATGGAAAGATTTTGCTGTTTTGACAAGTATGTTAACTGGCTTATTTTTCAATAAACACCCTTGGAACGAAAGAAAAATGACTATAGTTGTAGAGGTAATGGCCCCTAAACTATGTTCTGGGATGCAATTTACAGCTTCAGTATCTGTATATAGAAAGGAGGAGGAGAGCGCCGGCACTGCTGTCATTCTCTTTATTCAAAAGTCCATAGCATAGTACATTACATCAATGCATATACAAAAAGTTGTGACACATACCATTAGGTGACTGTGGATGCGGTGGGTGCGTGGGGTGAAGAGCCTATGTTCTGGGATGCAATTTACAGCTTCAGTGAAAACTGTTTGCAAATAGGACGTATAGATTAGAATCTACAGCCAACAGTAGGTTTTGCTATGTTCTGGGGGGCATTGGGAAGCCTCCCCGTGGCGCTCCTGGATAGTGCTTATGTAGCATGAACTAATGCGGTATTGGTTTTAACCCTGCAAACTTTGGCATGTGAAAGCAAATGCTTATTTGCATGAGCTATGTCTCGTGAGTAGCCAATTAGGCCAAATTTGCAAAGCCAGATTTGTCAGGTGTTACTTGGTTTGATGCACACATAAAAATTCTCTATGAAGTGTAGTGTTAAAAAGCTGCAGTTATTCCTGTAATCTTACAACCTCAACATAATCATGCAGCAGCTTCAGGGACAGGGAAGAAGGAGAAAGAGAGAGAGAGCTCTCAGCTGTGAGTGTATCCTGTAGTGTACGAACAAGGCAGCATTAGGGAAACTGATCCAAGCATCAGGAACAGGCAGTGTGTGAGCTGTACATGAGCAGAATCATGTGTGCATGTTCTGCTCTGAGGCTACTTACACACTAAGACGTTACAGGTGCACGTTAGTGCGCCTGAAACGCTCCCCCAACGCACAGCAATGTAACACAAGTGGGCTGTTCACACAGCCCACGTTGCGTTACATGTAACGCTGCACGTTGTCGGGAAAGTGCAGCATACTATGGCGTTAGAGCGGCTATAGCCGCGTTAGACTGTTTGCACATGCTCAGTGGGGGGCGGAGAGGAGGCGGGGAGAGCCAGCTACAGTAGCCGCGCACATGGCTACTTAATATTCACTGCACTGGCGGCCGCTGATTGGCCGGCGGGACCACGTGATGCGGAGTGTCTCGCTCCGCATCACGTGGTCCCGCCGGCCAATCAGCGCCACTCTGGGAGACCTTATAGAGATAGAGCCTCCTAACGCGGCTCACTCTACCGTCCTCTCCTGCACCACCATACGTTGCGTTAGGTGCACGTTATGCGACCTTAACGTTGCACCTAACGCAACGTCTTGGTGTGCAAGTAGCCTGAACATACTTCTCCCTCTTGTGAACATACCTCTCTCTGCAATGTCTCTCCCCCCTTCCCCCACATAGCTATCTCTTCCACAGTCCGACTCCTTCATTCTTGATCGAAATGCCCGGGTTACAGTGCTCAACCCCGCCCCTCAGTGTCACATGAAGAAGAGAGGAGGGGCGCTCTCATCTCCTCTATACACACAGCCAGGAGACTGGGGACAGCAGGCAGCAGAAAGCTGATTATAAACAGCTCATCTGCTCCGCTCATCTTCCCCAGCAGCCAGCCAGCAAAGTGGTGAGTGCAGCATGATGAACACAGCGGGGGTAGTGGGCGGCAAGCCAGGCAATACACAGACCTGCTCCTTGTGCCCCACCCAGACAGCAGTGAGCTCCGCCCAGAGGCTCCAGCCTCGTGAGCCTATGTGTCGGCCCAGCCCTGACAGGAAGCAACACTTTATACTGAGGTCATCAAATGGGAATGGACATGCAAATTCCCACACAGGTGAATGGTAATCAGTCACAAGCTGACAGCAGGAAAAGGCAGACAAAACTATGCAACCTGCATGAAAGGAATTGCAGCTCAGCTGCAACAGGCAATGTTTGAATTCACAAGAGCATCTCAAGCTGCCATGAACTGCAGAGCTATTGCAGATGGAATCAACACTTAATGTGAGTGCAAGCAAAGCTATGCAAGCAAATGCATGTAAAGAAATCAGAACTGCTTGGCTGCAGTACAACTTCAGCCAGCAGTACATGCTGCAGAAGCGATCATGACACTGAGTTAACAGAATCCCTTGTGCTTTTTTCCTTTCCTCTTGCATGGTGCGACAAATTGGCCAGAAATGGCCCTGCCTGGAGGGATGCAACTACTTAATTGAATGTGGAGACAAGAATTCTTGATTCTTTTATCCTGGAGGCATGTGATTGCTTTATTTCATTGTTTCATCTGGAGGCATGTGATTGCTTGATTCTTTTATCTAGAGGCATGTAAATATGTGATTATTTATCATTATATATTTGATACTGTAATACATTGATGGATATACATGTTGAATGTCATGTGCCACAGTGGGTTCCACCAGCTAGCCGTTGTGCGCCCCCCTTCCCCCCCCCCCCAAACAAAAGAAATTTAATAAATAAATCTGAAGCTGGAGCCACTACGAGGTGGAGTAGAGAGTTGAAGGTGTTAAAAGTTGTTTAGGGTTATAGGACTGAGAAATGAGTAAGGAGAAGAATGCAAGGAAAAGGGGCTACCAGTAAAAAAGGGCGCACATGGCTAATGGACAAAAAGGGTGCCGCCATAGAATGCAATGCAAAATATCGGCTATTGGGCGCCCGGCAGGAAAAAAGGGTGCCCGAGAAATAGCGGTTGCAGGGATCGCGTTAACAAAAGTTTTCGTTTACAGAATAAGGTTTATAACAAATATCGTTTACAAGTTCGTTTTGACTTTGTGTTATACTTTTTTTCACACTTATAATGCGTCGATTATAGTTTTATTAACTTACTAATATATTGCTTTTAATATTACCGTTATTTTAAGAATTCTAATGCGTACGTGACTGTAAGGCTATTTATTCTATTATATATATGTATATATGTATATATGTATGTATATATATATATATATATATATATATATATATATATATATATATGTATATATATATATATGTATATATATATATGTATATATATATATATGTATATATATATATATATATATATATATATATATATATATATATATATATATGTATATGTATGTATATATATATATATATATATATGTATATGTATGTATATATATATATATATATATATATATATATGTATGTATACGTGTGTATATATATATATATGTATGTATATGTGTGTATATATACACACACACACACACACACACACACACACACACACACACACACACACACACACACACACACACACACACACACACTTGCAAACGTATTCGGCCCCCTTGAAGTTTTCCACATTTTGTCATATTTCTGCCACAAACATGGATCAATTTTATTGGAATTCCACGTGAGACCGATACAAAGTGGTGTACACGTGAGAAGTGGAACAAAAATCGTACATGATTCCAAACATTTAAAAAACAAACAAACTGCTAAGTGGGGTGTGCGTAATTATTCAGCCCCCTGAGCCAATACTTTGTAGAACCACCTTTTGCTGCAATTACAGCTGCCAGTCTTTTAGGGTATGTCTCTACCAGCTTTGCACATCTAGAGACTGAATTCCTTGCCCATTCTTCTTTGCAAAACAGCTCCAGCTCAGATTAGATGGACAGTGTTTGTGAACGGCAGTTTTCAGATCTTGCCACAGGTTCTCAGTTGGATTTAGATCTGGACTTTGACTGGGTCATTCTAACACATGGATATGTTTTGTTTTAAACCATTCCTTTCTTGCCCTGGCTTTATGTTTAAGGTCGTTGTCCTGCTGGAAGGTGAATCTCCGCCCCAATCTCAAGTCTTTTGCAGACTCCAAGAGGTTTTCTTCCAAGTTTGCCCTGTATTTGGCTCCATCCATCTTCCCATTAACTCTGACCAGCTTCCCTGTCCCTGCTGAAGAGAAGCAACCCCTGAGCATGATGCGGCCACCACCATATTTGACACTGGGGATGGTGTGTTCAGAGTGATGTGCAGTGTTAGTTTTCCGCCACACATAGCGTTTTGCATTTTGGCCAAAAAGTTCCATTTTGGTCTCATCTGACCAGGGTACCTTCTTCCACATGTTTGCTCTGTTCCCCACATGGCTTGTGGCAAACTGCAAATGGGACTTCTCATGCTTTTCTGTTAACAATGGCTTTCTTCTTGCCCATCTTCCATAAAGGCCAACTTTGTGCAGTGCACGACTAATAGTTGTCCTATGGACAGATTCCCCCACCTGAGCTGTAGATCTCTGCAGCTCGTCCAGAGTCACCATGAGCCTCTTGATTGCATTTCTGATCAGCTTTCTCCTTGTTCGGCCTGTGAGTTTAGGTGGACGGCCTTGTCTTGGTAGGTTTACAGTTGTGCCATACTCCTTCCATTTCTGAATGATCGCTTGAACAGTGCTCCGTGGGATGTTCAAGGTTTTGGAAATCTTTTTGTTGCCCAAGCCTGCTTAAAATTTCTCAATAACTTTATCCCTGACCTGTCTGGTGTGTTCTTTGGACTTCATGGTGTTGTTGCTCCCAATATTCTCTTAGACAACCTCTGAAGCCGTAACAGAGCAGCTGTATTTGTCCTGACATTAGATTACACACAGGTGCACTCTATTTAGTCATTAGCACTCATTAGACAATGTCTATGGGCAACTGACTGCACTCAGACCAAAGGGGGCTGAATAATTACGCACACACCACTTTGCAGTTATTTATTTGTAAAAAATGTTTGGAATCATGTATGATTTTCGTTCCACTTCTCACGTGTACACCACTTTGTATTGGTCTTTCACGTGGAATTCCAATAAAATTGATTCATGTTTGTGGCAGTAATATGACAAAATGTGGAAAACTTCAAGGGGGCCGAATACTTTTGCAAACCACTGTATATATATACATACACCTTTTTCTATTTATATTATTCATGTGTACGTGATTTTAAAGTTATTTATTATATTACAAATATATAAATTATTCTATTCATGTTATTTATAGTGAAGTATTTTAAGGATTAAATATATTATTGTTTATATGTGTGTAAGGGTGTTTGTGCGGTGGGGATGGTTAGGGTTAGGCACCAACAGGGGGATGGTTAGGGTTAGGCACCAACAGGGGGATGGTTAGGGTTAGGCACCACCAGGGGGTGGTTAGGGTTAGGCACCACCAGGAAGGTCTTAGGGTTAGGCACCACCACAGGGGTGGTTAGGGTTAGGCACCACCAGGGAGGTCTTAGGGTTGGGCACCACCAGGGGGGTCTTAGGGTTAGGCACCACCAGGGGGGTCTTAGGGTTAGGCACCACCAGGGGGGTGGTTAGGGTTAGGCACCACCAGGGAAGTCTAGGGGTTAGGGATAGGTACAGGGAGGGTTCTGTGAGAGTAGGGTTAGGCATAGTTACAGTACAATATACACCACCAGGGGCGTGGTTAGGGTTAGGCACCACCAGGGGGGTCTAGGGGTTAGGGGTAGGTACAGGGAGGGTTTTGTGTGAGAGTAGGGTTAGGTATAGTTACAGTACAATATACACCACCAGGGGGGAGGGTGGTTAGGGTTAGGCACAACCAGGGGGTCTAGGGGTTAGGGATAGGTACAGGGAGGGTTCTGTGTAAGAGTAAGGTTAGGTATAGTTACAGCACAATATATGTAAAATATACAATTTATTAAATTATGTATATTTAAACAAAGAGGGGGTCTAGGGGTTAGGGATAGGGAGAGATCAGTGTTGGAAACAAATTACCTCCCTCAAAAACCTTCAAATCATTTAAGTTATATGGTCCCCTTTAAAGTCCTCCTAATCCTTATCTCTGTACTTGTTCCCAGGATGTGGGGATATCCAAATAATATTATATATATAGCACAATAATAATCATTTGCTGAATATATTTTTGTTGAAGTGATTAATCCTTGATTCCCCTTGTGAATTATGTGATTTAGTTTGGAGTGCATTCTACCATATCATATGGGACTGAATTTACTGTATTTTCTGCTGTATAAGACGCTCCGGATTATAGGACACACCTAGGTTTAGAGGGCAAAAGCCAGGGGAAAAAATATATACTAAACCTCCATGGCTACAATTACTAGGTAATGCCTAATGATGTTGATCCAGGGATTTTATCTGATTGCCATCTGGAGTCGGGAAGGAATTTTTCCCTTTAGGGGCTAATTGGACCATGCCTTGTAAGGGTTTTTTCGCCTTCCTCTGGATCAACAGGGATATGTGAGGGAGCAGGCTGGTGTTGTACTTTATACTGGTTGAACTCGATGGACGTATGTCTTTTTTCAACCAAAGTAACTATGTAACTATGTAAACCTGGTGCACAAAAAGAAAAAAAAAGAGAAGAACCCATCTGGGCCACAAGCAGTGAGATAATGTCTCAAGAACAAATCAGATCTCAGTAGAAAATGATATAAACTTTATTGACAAACAACCAATTCATAAAAACAATTAAAATACAAGTCTCCTGGTCCGTGCCAATTATAATTAACACTATCTCCCACTAGTAAAATTTATATAAATCACACTCAAAATATACAATAATCAAATAAACTGGTATAGTGAGGTGCCAAGAGAAATCCAATTATGTGCAATAAACACTATTCCCAATACAGACGTAAACCTGTACGATCCATAACTGTCCATGTATATAATCACATAAGGTGCCTAAGTGCAATATATTGTGATTCTGTGTATGCCCGCGTCCCCACCGAACAGTGTGGGTGCACGCATACACACAAAGTGTGCAAAAATGCCTCACGTCTAATTAAGACTGAAAACCCCCTATAACTAGCATAACAAAAACACAATAGACATGTGTCCTAAAAGAAGGATTGAAAACAGATATATCTACAGAAGTGCAGAAGAAAGTAACAAAGTTGTAACAACAAAAGTGATATATACAGCAGAGCCAGTAATCATACCGCATATATATGCAGTGAAAGTGCTAAGTGCAAGTATATAGGAAGAAGACCTACCCATAAAGTGCATAAGAAGAGCACCGCTTACCAGGGAGAAATTCCGGTGGGAGACCCAGGAGAAAGGCTAAAAGCCAACTCGCATATATTGGCCAGGCCCAGGATTTGAACCCAGGCCTACCATATGGTAGGCTGCTATCCTAACCATTATACCACCAACATATAACAAAAGATACCACCATTATACCACCTTTGATTTCTACTAAACCTGGTGCGTCCATATTCCAGAAACATCTTGTACATGTTATCCCCAAATGGTGTCGTCCTGTGTCCCCCATGTCTACCCAGGTGTCCTCCTGTGTGCGTCGTGTCCTTCTGTGTGCCCCATGTGTTCTTCTGTGTGCCCCATGTGTCCTTGTGTGTGCCTCATGTCTCCTTCTGTGTGCCCATATATCCCTCAAGTGTGCCCTGTCTACCCCATGTGTCCTTTTGTGTGCTCTGTGTCCTCCTGTGTCCCCCTCGCATGTCTCCGCTCTCCCCTCCCCACATGCATCTGCTCCTTCCGCAATGCCTCCGCCATCCACCTCTAATGTCCTGGCCCCTCTCCTTGTCTGTAGTGGCAGTGGCTTGCCCGATACATGCCACCGCAAAAAGACTGCAGCCACTCGGCTTCCCCATACACCCTTCCTCTTGTATGCGGCTTGTACTGATCCCGTCGTCAGTAGCCCCGCACAAGAGGAAGCGTGTACTTCACCTCCAAGGGTTTTCCCAGACCCAAAACCAGAGCAATAATGCTCCTTCCATTCATTTACCTATAACTTTATTACTACTTATTACAACAAAACAATCTATATCTTGTCTTTTTTGCCACCAATTAGGCTTTCTTTAGGGGGTACTTTTTGTTAAGAAGTATTTTATTCTAACTGCATTTCAATGGGAATAATATTTCTTAGTTTTTGGCCATTTTAGTTTTAAAAATAAAACGTTACACTGTGGATACAACCCACACATTTTATTTGCCCATTTGTCCTGGTTATTGCAACGTTTAAAATATTTCCCTAGTACAATGTATGGCACCAATATTTTATTTGCAAATAAAGGTGCATTTTTTTTTTCAATTTTGTGTCCATCACTATTTACAAGCCCATGATTTAAAAAAATGACAGCAATATATCCTCTTGACATACATATTAAAAAAGTTTAGTCCCTAAGGTAACTATTTATGTGTTTTTTTATGTTAAAAAAACCTGGGTACTATGGGAGAATGTGGGAGGGAAAGATTTATTTTTAAAAGTGGGACGTCCCTGCAAGGTAAAGCAGGAATGTAGATACTTGTCCTGGGGGAGGAGAAGTGGTTAAATGCACACTGCTTTGCCTGTATATGACTCTGATTATTAAATGCTATAACATCTACAGTTTTTACTGTATAATTCAAAATAAAACACTTTTTAGAAGTGAAAAGGAAAGGTAGAATATCACATGATTAAGCTGCCACATGTTAGTGGCAGCTTAATCATGTGATATTCTACCTTTCCTTTTCACTTCTAAAAAGTGTTTTATTTTGAATTATTTGCATCATTATAGGTGGTATTCTAAGATGTTGTTGATGTAACTTCTTTTCTTTTCTTTTTATAAGATTCCATCTCTTGAAAAAGATCTTATAGCTATGAAGAGACCATCCAAAGAAGATATCGCAGACTTGCTTAATTGTTATCAGAACAAGGTATGCAGTATTTCTGTACAAATTTCCCCCCCTCTTCTCAAGTTCATTTGGTTGCACCATTATCACAGGGTCTATGTCTGATAAGGTTTGCAAGTTTTGAATTTATTTAGTCTTGCTTTTACTTCTTCCTGCGTTAAGTATTTAATATTTAAAGCAGAAGACTGGGACCCTTCCATATCTGTAAGATGCACCAAAGATGTTTTCTTTGTGAGAGCAAAAGCAAAGAAACATTTAATAGTTCTGCCCTTCTGAGGTTGTCCACCATTGAGTTTCATACTGTAAGGCCTGACAGGTTATGTCCCCAATCAGTCTGTATGCCCCAATCTATTGCCACGGTTCTGAGCCCGTCCCACGGTCTTCACCTACAGACAAGCCCCCGCGTGAACAGGACACGTTATTTGTCTCCTGACTATGGTTACTCCCAGGTCTTAATGTGCAAGGCATACAGACTGAAGTAGAGAGCACAATAACCCACCAGAACCCCACTGAGGCAATAACACAGTTCAGTAGTTCATAAGTATCACACAGGGCTATTACCTTGATTCAGGAGGATGAGGCCCTCAGTGTTGATTGCCAGTAATGACAGATGTATCAGGGACAGGCAGTGAAGGATCCAGGCAATATATGAGAGAGTTCATGCAAGGTCCGCATGCAAGGTTATTCAAGCAACAGGCAAGGACTAGTTCAAGTATACTAGAGTGTCCAATAACAAGCAATGTTATGTCCAGGTAACATGCAAGAGTGTCCAGTAAACAAGCAGAGATCAGTCCAGGCGGCAGCCAAGGGTATCCAGTTAACAAGCAGAGGTCGGTCCAAGCAGCAGGCAAGAGTATCCAGTAACAGGCAAAGGTCGGTCCAGGCAGCAGGCAAGATTATCCAGGAATCTAAGCAAGGGTTAATAACCACAGACAAGAATGGTCAACAACAAGGCAAGGGTCGAGATTCAGTAATTCAACAATGTGAGTGCGCACCCAGCAACTAGCCACAGCTATGCTTATCACGGGCGATGACTGAGAGCACTCGGCAGGTTTAAATACAACTTTCATCCAATAAGTGGCCGGCCACAATCCGCACTTCCAATCACACAGCGGTACACCTACCCACCGCGCTGTCACCTGACCGGAGTAAGCTCACTATTGTTTAGATCTGCGGAGGGCGTACTAGGGCGTACTCTGCCTATCAGAATGTGCGGCCTGTGTTCAAACAGGAGCATCATCAGCGGGGAACAAGCGCCGAGACCTGGAAGTGACTGATTCTGCCCGGGTCTGAGCGGAAACCCCATCAGCAACAGGCAGGCTTCTTATACATACCTCATCTTTTATGAGTCCTATAGGGTCCACCTTTCCTGTGGGAAACAGTGGCCAAGGATTGAAGACGTTTGTGCATGTGCAAGAATAAGTGCTTTTGAGCAAAACAAAAAAAAAACCCAAATCATGTCCATTGCAATTTAAAATGCCATTCTAGCTCTCTTCCCTGTTGCAAGAAGTAAGCAAGAAGCAGCTTGATTTTCCCACAATCCTTTGGGGCAAAAGTAAGACATTGCTCTTCCCAGAAGTGTGAACAGACAGCACTTCCCCCATACATTGGCGTCTTAAAGGGAACCTAAACTGAGAGGGATATTGATCTTTCCTTTTAAACAATACCAGTTGCCTGGCACTCCTGCTGATCTCTTTAGCTGTAGTAGTGGCTGAATCACACACCTGAAACAAGCATGCAGCTGATCCAGTCTGACTTCAGTCAGAGCACCTGATCTGCATGCTTGTTGAGTGGCTGTGGCTAAAAGTATTAGAGACACAGGATCAGCAGGCGAGTCAGGCAACTGGTATTATTTTAAAAGGAAAAATCCATATCCTTCTCGGTTTAGGTCCCCTTTAAGAGGGTGGCACAGGGAGTGTCAAAGTATCAGCCGCTGGAGGGGACCAGGAGGCAGAGAGGGCAAAGAGAGGATCGGGAGGCAGCAGAGAAGGTAAGGCGGGGGGAGGAGGGGGGTGATGACCTATTCCTAGCCATCTACACTGGTTGTACCTATACCTGGCTACACCTGTCCCTGGCTATTTAAACTGGCTGTACCTAAAGCTGGCTATCTATTCCTAGCATTTCTTCCAGCTGCATGCTATACTCAGCAGAGGATGTTACCTGCTTCACAGCCAGACAACCAGCCATGCACTTTCTCCCTTCTGGAGATCAGCATCATCTGCGGCACGAACCATCATCTGCAGCACAGACCAAGTACGATGGCAGCACACAGACCAAGTACGATGGCGGCGCGCAGACGCAGCGGCTTCATGCTACTCACATAGGTGCTCTCTTCTATTAATTTTCTTCCTACTGACCTTCACTGCCTCACAAGCAAACGCAAGCATCCACTACAATCGCCAGGAGCTTCTACAGATCGGATCACGCAGCGCAGGAGATTACTTTAACACGGAATCAATACTACAGTAGATTCTCAGATCACCAGGATTTATGTTAACTACTGCTATCCTCGGAAATAGACAAGAAAGAAAACGAAGTAAGAGGAAATGCAAGAGAGGTAAGCGATCAGGACTGCTAACTCGACTGAGAGCTACTCCACATAAAACCCCTCTTCCTAGTGCACTTCTTGCAAATGTGAGGTCCCTCGCAAATAGAATGGATGAGCTCCGACTGGATATCTCCACGTATAAAACTATGAAAGACTGTTGCCTTATGATCTTTTCGGAGACATGGCAGGACCCCTCTGTACTAGACTCTGCAGTTGAGCTTGCAGGTCACTCGCTTCACCATGCTAATCGAACTCATGATTCTGCCAAGAAAACAGGTGGAGGACTGTGTGTCTATATCAATAATGCTTGGTGCACTAAGTAACCATAATCATACATCAAAGGTCAGCGCAGATTTAGAAAGTCGTATGTAGGGAATGATAAATTCTTCACCACAATATATCAAATGCTCAGAGGTAGGTATCCACCAAACATCAAAACAAGAAAAGGCTTACCAGCTCCCAACAACCCACATTATAAGGTTGTAAAATGGCACAGACTAGAGTAATCAAGCTGCCTATTGATCGTCAAAAGTCTAGGTGTTTTTTGTTTGTAATCTTGTTTTTATTACTAATAGCATTATATTTTTTACACCATTCTTTGCTATTAATATGCTATTTGCATATTGTTCTGTTTTTCACTTTATTTACACATTTGGGTGACTCTTTCCTATTTTGATTAGTGATGCCCTTCTGAGGGAGTTTTCTTTTACCCCACCCTCTTTTCCCAGACTAAAAGCTGTAAATTTGGTGCCTGCCGCCTGTTTGCCTTTTGTCCTCTGATGATGCAAGGCTGCAAAACCGGTCGGGAAGGTAACAGGCGGCACCATTGTCTATTGATCTACGATTGACCATTACATGTGCGCTAATCTTCCGGGGTTCCCAGTTTATGGGCCCCGTATGTGAGTTATTGTTTTTATATCTACTGCCCTTTAAAGAAATGTTATCTAAATAAACGGGGTTACGCTTAGATATTGCCGTTTTTGGTTTCCTATATAAATTCCTGAAACTTTACCTCCATACGGATGTCCACTGGATCTTCACGACGTCTGATGTTCCCTGGACGTTATCTGTGACCTGAGCCATTTTACAACCTTATAATGTGGGTTGTTGGGAGCTGGTAAGCCTTTTCTTGTTTTGATGTTTGGCGGATACCTACCTCTGAGCATTTGATATATTGTGGTGAAGAATTTATCATTCCCTACATACAATGACTTTCTAAACCTGTGCTGACCTTCGATGTATGCCTGACTTCTGAACTTTTAGACATTGTTCTTCTCAGCGGCGGTTCCATTGTTCCTTGGTGCCGATATATTTGCTATTATAAGTAACCATAATCAACAAGTCTTGTTCTACTGATATGGAATATCTAATGCTGAGATGTTGACCATTTTACCTACCCAGGGAACATACAGTTATTATTAGTATAGCAGTGTACATTCCACCTCAGGCCAATATTAAGTCAGCAAATGAACAACTGTTTGATGTCATTAGTAAGCAACAGAATGCATTAGTAACATTAGTAAGCACCCTGATGCAATTTTCATCATTGCTGGAGTTTTTAACCAAGCAAATCTTAAGAATGTATTTCCCAGATTTTATCAGCATGTGGACTGTAAAACCAGAGGAGAAAACATCTTACAGCATGTCTATTTAAACATAAAAGGTGCCTATAAGGTCACCCCACCTCCCCCAGATTTTCCCACACAATACAATCAGATTGGCGGCAGATATCCCCACAAAATGCAATTAGATTGGCAGCAGATATCCCCACAAAATGCAAATAGATTGGCGGCAGATTTCCCCACAAAATACAATCAGATTGGCGGCAGATATCCCCACAAAGGCTGGTCCCCTGTTAGTGGGGCCCCCAAGCTGGAAGAGGGAAATTGTGCACAGAGCGGCAGGGAGGGGCGGGGAAGCCTCCGCCCCCTCCCTCACCTAGGGCCCCCCCCCCTTCTACGCTCCCCCCCCTCCAGAATTGCAGCCAGCCAGCGGCAGCAGCGAGGAATAGCTTACCGAGATCAGATCGATAGCTCTGTGTGTCGCTGCTGGTCTCCGTCTCCTGCACTGCACTGTCTAATCACGCTCTCACAGGAAGTACTGCGAGAGCGTGATTGGACAGTGTCAGTGCAGGAGACCAGACCAGCGGCACGCAGCACTATCGATCTGATCCCCCGCTGCTCCCGCTGGCTGGCTGCAATTCTGGAGGGGGAGCGTGGAAGGGGGGGCCCCTAGGTGAGGGGGGAGACTTCCTCCCTTCACCGCCGCTCTGTGCCCAATTTCCCCCCTTCCTGCGCTTTGACCCCTCCTTCTCAGCTGTGGGACCCCTAGGAGGCGGGGCGGCCAGGGCCCACGGATGGAAAAATCAGTGGTTCGGTGGCTCAGTCCAAGCCAATCCAATCCAAAAAAAGCTTTATTGGCAGGACCAAATATATTTAGCATTGCCAAAGCAAAACGAAGCATTAACATGGGGGGGGGGATAAGGGAAGGGTATAGGGGGTTGGGGTATGTATTCCTTAGGGTGTGGGGGATGTAAGGGATAATATGTGGGGCTGGGATATACAGCTCATGGGTGGTATTGGGGGTATATAGTCCATGTGGTATCATGTTCCTCTCAGTTGGTGACACCCTGTGACATATCGGGCAGCTATTTGACCGGTTGTTTCCTCCTCCCCCAGTAGGATGTAGAGTTTCCTCTCCTCCTCTGTGGAGGTAAAATCCTGAATGTGGGCGGAGAGTCTCTGGAAGTGGGCGGTCCTCACAGGTGCGTATTTGCTGCAGTGTAGCAGGAAGTGGGCCTCATCCTCCAAGACCTCTTCTTTTGGCTGATTTAATATTTGTATTCTCCGGATCTCCTCCTTAAAGCGGATCCGAGATGAAAAACTAACTATAACAAGTAACTTGTCTATATATATTATCTAACGTTTAAATAGTTTACACAGCAAATCTAGCTGCAAACAGCTTTAATAGAATAAGATTGATTATTCCTGTGATACAATGACAACAGCCATGTTGTTTGTAAACATTACACAAAAGCAGGCTTATCTGCATCTTGAGCAAAAAAAACTAATCCCCCTCCTCCCCTCTGCCTCTGAAATCTCTGGCTAGTAATACCTCCCCCTGCCCAGACTGAGCTCCCATGAGCCCTTGCTACTGTCTGAAAGTGCATTGGCTCTCTGAAAACCTGTGGGCGTGGCTTCTTTAGTTTATAGGGAATTAGAGTATTAAAACAAAAACAAAAAAAGTATTTGGCTTGAGGAATGCCCTATAAACAATAGGAAAGGAACACAATTATGCAATGATTAAAAGTTCATCTCGGATCCACTTTAAGCTGTGAATTCTCCTCCTGCAGTTTTTGAAGAGCTACTTTGATATCACACAGGGTTTCAGTGTGCTCAGATTTCAGCCTGGCTAGTTCTTCTCTCAGTGGGTCATTTGCATTTTTCACACCTTGGCTTCTTTGAGTCTGTTCCCTGAAGAGAGTGAAGGCTGTTTCCAGTTTGGACAGACAGTCTCTGAGGGACAGCACACCTATCTTGCTTCAACGGCTGTGCCAGGTCTAGCCTGTATGGCTGATACAGACTTAAAGCGGAATATAACCCTGCATTTCAACTTTGCTCTAAAACATTATTTACAGTATATTATATGCAACCAGCATTTTTTTTTTTACTAGACCAGCATTGGAAGGGTTACACAGGGCTTTAAAGTCCCTAGAGATTTCTGCAACCGAATCCGAACTTGAGTTAGATACTTTTTGTTTACAAATATGTGTTTATTATGACTCATCTCTCTCACTGAGAAGGAGCTTGGAGGACAGCCAAAGAGATGTATCTATTGATAAACAGTTACACACTAACTAAATAGAATGTAACCATCTGAATGTCTGCACGGAACTTAAAACCTCTGTGTTTAACCCTTCCAATGCTGGTCTAGTAAAAAAAAAATGCTTTTTGCATATAATATGCTGTAAATAATGTTTTAGAGCAAAGTTGAAATGCAGGGTTATATTCCGCTTTAATGTAAGCAAAAAAGTGAAGATGACCAGCACTTGCCAATTCTTAAAAAGCAGGGTATTTATTCACAAAGAAAGTGAACAAAAAATAGCCATGACATCTGGACTCCCAGAATGTAACTATAGCTCTTGATAGTAGATATAGCTCTTAGCTGCAAACAGTAGCATGAGGACTTCCTCCAGGATAGGTTACGCCTCCATTGCAGCCCAATTCCAATCACAACGGACTGTCGCCGTTTCGAACGGATAAACCGCTCTTTGTCAAGTGAAAGCATGTCACTATTGCCTGCCTAAACTCTATTTATACCCCTCCCCCTAGGCTATAGCCAATCGCTACAGAGGTGGACCTGATGGGGAACTGGAAGCAAACTCCAAAACATCCAATCACATACCTGGATAGGCAAATTTGAAAAGCCGTTAACTGGGAGTGTAGAAAACGTCATGTCTACCAATCACGTTTCAAAACGTCATCTTCATGCGTAAAAACGGTCGCATTAGACGCGTCAAAAAATGTCGCATAATTATCACGCAAGCCGCATTGGCATCATGCGTACAAATTTACGCATCACCTACATATATGTACGCATGGATAAGATCAATGCCATCTAGTGGCCACATAGAAGAATGCACCTCAAAAAACCCTTCTGCTTTGCCTTATGCTCTCATTAAATACCAATAGACACATGGGTCCTAATATTGGACATCCATACATACCGCCACATTTAGGTTTTATTTGAGGGACTGCAAAGCAGCATAGGATATCCAGGTATTGTTCACAAGATGTGTTGTACTTCCATCCTATCATCCTAAAAATTAAAAGGAATTTTTTAATGAAAACACTTTATAAAACAGGGGATGAAGGGGTCATTAAAAACAAAATGACAAAATTAGTGAAAAAGTATAGAATGGGCTGCAATGTGGCGATCAACCTTTACATTAGTCAATAAAGTCAAATTACAGGTAATAGATCATATTCCCGGTTTAGACCCCGGGGGTGCAAAGTCCCCAATTGTCTGATCCACCATGCTTCAGCCTTAAGAAGTAGTTTTAAACGATCCCCACCTCTCCTTGGTCTATGAATCTGCTGCAATACTTGGAAACGTAATGACACCACCCCATGTGACCTTTCAGTAAAATGGGCAGAAACCGCCTGTTCCATTCGTTTTTTTCTAATCGCGGATTTGTGGGCAGAGATCCTGTCTTTCACCCTCTGAGTGGTTTGGCCCACATATAATAGCCCACATGGGCACTTTATACAATATACTACAAATTTAGAATTACAGTCAAAAAAACCTTTAAGTGGGAAATTTCTTCCACTCAGAGGGTGTCGGACAGAGTCACCACCCAAACCATTTCCGCATTGGACACAATCTCTACAGGGGAAAGTTCCCCTCCTTCTCGTGCCTGTGTTATCAACTGAAGGACAGCACGGTGGCGTAGTGGTTAGCTCTCTCGCCTTGCAGCGCTGGGTCCCTGGTTCGAATCCCAGCCAGGGCACTATCTGCAAAGAGTTTGTATGTTCTCTCCGTGTCTGCGTGGGTTTCCTCTGGGCACTCCGGTTTCCTCCCACATTCCAAAAACATACTGATAAGTTAATTGGCTCCCCCTAAAATTGGCCCTAGACTACAGTACTTACACTACATAATATAGACATATGGCAATGGTAGGGATTAGATTGTGAGCTCCTTTGAGGGACAGTTAGTGACAAGATATATATACACTGTACAGCGCTGCGTAATATGTCGGCGCTATATAAAAAATACTAAAAAAAAAAAAAAAAAAAAAAGGACCCAAATCTGACCTTACTAGCCTGTCCCTAAGTGAGGGTGCCCGTCTGAAGGAGAACAAAGGAGGGTCCCTAAATTCAGGAACCCTCGGAAGTCCCTCCCTGAGAATGGACCATCTTTGCTGTATAATACCCCTGACCCGACTTGAAATCGTGCTGAACCTCGAGATGAAAGGAATCATACCACTGTTTTCTCTTCTCTTCTTCCCACCCCTCTGGCACCCCCCTCCCACTTTTTTTAGAACCCCTTCCGGATAACCTCTCACCCTAAATTTATCTCTTAATTCCTCTACCCGTAAATCACATGTAGTTGGATCAGAAACTATTCTCTCGACTCTCAGTATTTGAGATCTAGGTATTGCACTTTTTAGAGATAGTGGGTGAAAGGAGTCAAAGTGTAGAGTGGAATTTCTATCTGTTCATTTTCTGAAAAGGTCGGTGACGAACCTTCCTTCTCCACACTTGACCCTAACATCCAAAAAATCAATACTGGTACTGCTGACGTGTGACGTCAACTTAATAAAAGGATACTTTCCGTGCAAGTCCAGGATAAAGGCATCAAGGCTCGAACGTGGCCCCACCCACAAAAGAAAGACCTCATCAA